>NC_135877.1:2660000-2777500 GCF_031162955.1 Sander vitreus | reverse complement strand
TGGTATCATAGATCTTGGATGCTCGAGATCTCAGAACTACTCTTTACTCATAATTTAGCAGCTAAGATTCTCGGCAGCTGAAACCAATCTGGCAGCCTCGGCAGATTACATCTGAGTCATTATTAATAATGAGCTGCATGGCCGGGACACGCAGCTTTGCGCGTTCATGGATCTGCTCCTCTGCGAGCGCAAACACAGCCATGAGTATGAGCGTCTCGCTCTGGGCAATTTTTTCATCAGCAGCCAATTAAGAACAAACTTATGTCTAATAGGAAAAAGAGTGGAAACATCTTCTTCTCTTTATTACAGTGATACATTCTTCTGAATCTACTTTATATATCACATTGGAATTGAGGCATTGTCCTCCTTAACCCTTGTGTTGTCCTCGGGTCAGATTTAACCCATTTTCAAAGTTTTTTAATATCAGAAATATGGGATGTCGAAATCAGCGCCGAAAATGTTGAAAAAACAGACAAAGCGTTGGGAAAGCATTAGGAAAAGCATATTTTTGGGGGGAGAAAGTGACAAAAACAACGATAAAAACTTCAAAAACAAGTGTTTTATTTCATGGTCGATGTAAGACAACACAAAGGTTAAACTAGAAAAAGAAGTCTTCACAATTCACATTAACATAAATGTTCAAAAGTGCATTCATGGCCCAAAAAATAAATGTGCATTTCTATTCTATTGCCCCCCCTGCTGTACATGGCAGTTTCAGTAATTCCCAAGACACTCTATAATTGATTGGTCTACCAACAGAAATTATTTGGGGATTTATGATTAACTATTTTCTGACAATCCATTTTCTAGAAAATAGTTGTTGGATGTATTGATAATGAAAACAATTATTGGTTTCAGCCTGACAGTACACGATGACATAATAATAGTAATCAAGGAGAAAGAAATTCAAGCAATTTGATTAAACACAACTTTTAAAACTATTAGCACGATATATGAACTTACAAAAAATAAAATAAAACTAGATTCTGACACAAAGTCTCTCTACAGGCCAGGAGACGGGGGATGGAGGACCCATCATGCTTGATATTATATTTGTAATGTCAATGTGCAAATTTCAAACAAATTATCAAATTATGTAGAGCCTGATATGGAGTGAACCTGGGTCTGGGGGTCTTGGGCCTTGGGTCGGACTGAAAACAGGTACCAGGTACTAGTCCATGTCTATTATTATTTGTATAGCACCTTTCATTACACGTAAACCCAAAGTGCTTTAAAAGCATACACATTAAAAACAAAGCATGAATAGAAATAGAAATACACAAGTGCGACCATACAAATTCACACACACACAGACACACACACAAAGAAGATCATGGACCACCAGCTAACCACTTACATACTCACCCTCATATTACTCACACACATAGCAGACTGTCCACAAGGAGTTGTAGAAAAATAGAAAGCAATGTAAGTGGAAGCTAAATAAAAAAGTAAATAAATGATTATTTTAATGATTCAAAGATGCAGAGATAAAGTCGAAAAGAGAACAGCAGAAGAACATTTTAACTTTGGCACCAAATCATGGCTGGATTATGAGGCCTTGGGCCAAAATAAGCTGCTAGGCCCCTATCGACCCTATTCCTCCTCCTTACTTTGTAATGTGTACAGCTTGTTCTACGGTGTGGTACTACCTAGCCTCAAATTTGCCACGTGGCTATTTGACTAAAAACAAATCAAGTTAGGAATATGCAAAATATAAGCACAATAAAGGTCTCAAAACTAGATTATGACATGACAAAACCATTAGTTAGGTTGTTAACCCTCCCACAACATCTGGACACAAGTGGTAAAGGTGAATAATAAGATGAACATGTGTTTGGATGCTCTCCCTACCACATTTTTATAATAACAGCTTAACACCTGAAGTATTAGAAATTATCAATTGCTCTCTTCAGTCAGGTATATTTCCTGCAGCGTCATTAAACCACTTTTTCCATTGAACACAATGTATTTTATTTTTAAACACACTGCACAATGGCAGGGACAGGGGTTTCTGAAGTGCACTTTCTGTCCTTGAAGACTCCAAAAAAAAAAACAAAGCTCATGCCGCAGGAAAATTGTAGTGGTTTTGAAACCGTTAACCGGCCCATGCCAACCTGAGAGGCCTGAAGGGGTTGTGATCAGTGAGCAAGTCAGAGATATACTGAGGAGCTAAACCATTAAGTGCTTTATAGACTATTAGCAGGATTTTTGAAAGTGATTCTGTATTGCACCGGGAGCCGATGAAGTGATTTGAGTACCAGAGTAATGTGTTCAAATGTACGTGTATGTGTGAGGACTAAATCAGAGATCTTCAGCAGGGAGTCCGGGACCCCTAAAGCTCTGATCCTAGAATCGCCCCTGGTGAGCGTACAACAACAATATTTCATTTTAAAACTATTCACATTTTGGCTGGACATATCTTTTTACATGTAATGGAGTTTTCTCAGAAAGGTGCAACAGATCCCTCACCTGGCTGCGGCACTCAGCCCCAATGCATTTATTTCTATAGACATCAATCCTCTACAAAACAGCTCGCAAATATTTAGCTTCTAAAAGCTCAGTCATTTCTTAAAAAGACTGGTCGCTGTAGTAGGATATAGTGCATTCAATAGGGACTATTTTCAGCGGCAGATTTATTCACATTTAGTGTCCTAGTGAGTATTTGTGGCAGCAGGATGTGGAATTGAGTCAAATAAAGTACAGTGTGTGTGTGTGTGTGTGTGTGTGTGTGTGTGTGTGTGTGTGTGTGTGTGTGTGTGTGTGTGTGTGTGTGTGTGTGTCTTTTAATGGTAATGAAGGAACACACAGGCTCGCTGATGTGATTTTGACAACAGTGGAGCTCTATGGCACAGAGGAAGAAGATATATCAGGCTTTGATACACACACAATACTTGTGAGTAGATACATTCCTTGGTTTGGGTATTTTTGTGGGGAAAAAACATAGAATATCACCAGCCTCCTCCTTTAAAAATGTAGCCTATTTTCCAGGCGACAACAGACGTGTCAAATCTTGACAAGAGACTATTTGGCTCGAGGGTCTTTGACAGATGCTTGGAATAATTGAATTTTAGGGGGCATCCCTAATAACTTTAAAACTAATAGGGTGAGAGACTTGATTCCAAATCCTAGGGGGATGTTTAGTAGGGTCAAGTCTGACTCGGAGAGAACTGTTCATTGGTTGAAAGTTGTTGTCTTCAAGTAGCTTCAAGTAGGTCTTTGAGCACTTTTTTTTTTTTTTACTGTTGAACTCGACAGGAAGGTTGAGACAGAGACAGATAGGAACAGCAAGTGAGGACAGGCAAGGGGGCAGATGAGGAGAGCGGAGGCAAAATGTCTATATAGGCTGGTACTAATGGGTTAAACCTGTTTAAATGTTTATAAAGATGGTCTCTGAGGAATGTAAGACAGGCAGGGGAGACGGACAGCTCGTTCACAGACACACACACACACACACACACTCAAACAGACAGAGGGATGAGAGACAAAGTAGCGTGTTTGTTGATGGGGGATTTTTCTTCTTTAAATGAAAACGGCAGAAATGTATCGCTCCCCACTGCTCCGCGTGGAATAATTAAGGACGGAGATGCAAAAGACTCCTTAATTAGATTTTTTAATTATTGAGGATTCACTTCTCCTTCTATAGTGGCCCAATTAAGAAAGCTCATCAAAAACTAAAGAGATGAAGAGAGGCCTCCTTCTCTCACCCCCCCCCACCCCCACCCCCTCCCCAGCCCCATCTCGTCTTCTTCTTCCCTCTCTCCCCCCCCCCCACTCTCTCATTTGACAGAAATGGACTACCTGTGCCGCCGTTTGATAGCTTGTCCTCGCTGATGAGCGAAAAATGGAAGGGACTCTCGCCGACTTTAATTAACTTGCTTGTTTTCGCGGCCCCGGTGAAAGTAAAGAGAAAAGGAGGGAGAGTGGAGAGGTGGAAAAGGGAGAGGTAAAATGCGGCGGTTGGCGTGCAAAGCTTTCCCTTACATGATAATGAGTCTAATGATGGTGTGGCATGAAGGTAATTTGACCATCGTTCTCTTTTCGGAGCGGCTGGAGTTGGCTTTGTTCTCCCTCTGATGAGGAGACACTTCAGAGAAAGAGACGTTTGAATGAAAAGACTGAATGAGTGACAAATCCAACTTCTAAAATCCCTACCGGTGGCGCTGCATGTTTTAGCCCATTAACTACAAATTGTGTTTAGTTTGCGTTACTGCCAACCATTTTCTGAAGCATTCTATCAGTGTTTAGACTGATTTCCTTCCTTGCAGGCAGCCATTGGTTTCACTTCATTTCAGGAGGCTATGAAAAAAGAACTTGCAGAAACTAGCTAATCCATCAGAGTGAGTGTTTAGTGGCCTTCGTTTTACACTGTCATCATGTGGTAGTGTGGTTGAAAGCGGCGACCATTTTGAAGAACACACCCTGTTGGTGTGTTCGAGGACAGTATGACTTTCAAGGTGTGAGAAATGGCCTGAAAGCCACGCAATAAGCAAATATAGACGCTTTGAAAATGATGAAGATTCTGTGCTATTTTGTGCATTGAAGAGGCTGCAGTGTGGCTGCCAACTCTCAAAATATTGGGTGTTGGAGTTTCATTAAATGCTCAAGAGGAAAACGAAAGCATGGGCCATTTTTTTCAAATTCTTCAAATCAAAGGTTTCTGAGAAGCGACCTCCTGCGGTTGTGTGAATAATGACTGTCCTCCCTCAGAGGCAAAGGCATCACTAGTGTAATATTACACAGCCATTAAAAAGCCCTTACACTCTGTTCACACAGACTGCATTTTACTTCTCATGAGTTATTAGTTTCAAATCAATTTAGTTTGGAGTTCAGTGATGTAGTTGAGTAGAAAACAACTCTGTTCTTGCGTTTCCTGCACACAATTAGAATGAAAGATGTACAGCATAGACGTTTTAGCAACAGCGTGGAGTGTCACCCGCCGTCTCGACCACAAACTTCACGTTAGCATCATGCTTGCGTTCATGCAACACTGAGGCGAGTGTCTATACTGGCTGCATCTGGTCTGCCAATTTTAAAGCCTCGAGCTGCAGGGCAGGGAGGTTTTGGCGATCTGAGCAGAGTTCACAAGTGGCAGTAATTGTACAGTGCAGGTTACAGTTTGTCCATAAACAAACACTGCAGCAACTCGATACCCAAGACGTTCCCGGGTCTTGCTTCGCTAGCTGCTGGGCAAAAGTCAAGGGAGAGTCTGGGATTACAAACCGTAGCAGATTGTGCTGCTCTCTGGCTCTGGCAAAGTGTAGATAAATATATTTATTCAGGCCGTTTTTTATAGTTCATGGCATCTCAGGGCACTGCAGGGCTTAGCAGGGTGTAGCGGGGCGCGGAGGAGGACAATGGCGGCAGCTGCAACCATGATTTAGGTGCCACACTAATCCAAGGAAAACTGCGAGGCGAGAAAACATAAGGACTCTGGGGAATAAGCTCCCCAGAGCTGAGTTAGTAACAAGCATTTCTGGGGTTGAGTGCACACAGATGGAAAGACAGAGGAGAGAGGAGCTCAGTGGGTCAGAGCTTTGACAATGCAGTTTGCCTTCTTCAGAGCTCGCGAAACGTCACCCCATGGAATAAAGTCTATGCTGCATATCATGAGTCATGAGCAGTAGAGCACACCTTTGCTACAGGTTTGAGTGTCTCGCTAGGTTGGAACTTTGTTCTGCTGAGTCTTGGAAGACAGCGCGTGTGTTTATTTCAACTGTCCTTTCACTTCTCTAGTCTTTGAATCAGTATTGGTCCGTGGGGTTAGGGAGGAGGTTGAGGTAGTCGGTTGGGCATTCAAGGTGTCTGATTTGGGCACCATCATGCGTTCATTAAGTATCAGCAATGACCATGAGCTTTGCCTAACCTTAACCTTTTTTTGAGACCGGAAAATATACAGCTGCCAAAGATGCTCAGTGTTCTCGATACCTCTCAGTTAGATACCTTTCTAAGTCGATTTCCATAGTCTGCGAAAAATAGTTCAAACCTGGCACCCAGGTTGCTCAGTTGGCCATACGAAGAGGTTCATTCCTCAGCCCAGAGGCCCAGGTTTGGAATCCGACCTGCGGCGGTTTCCTGCGTGTTTTCCCCCTCTCTCTCTCTCCCCTTTCATGTCTGAGCTGTCCTGTTGATTTAAGGTGGACATTTCTAAATAATAATAATAATTGAAACCAATTGCAGACTGAAGGGAAGGAAATGAACGTAGAAACACATGGTATGCTTTGGAATACTGTCGGAGGTAATGTAATGTCTGCACGGCTTGTAGTCAATGGGCTGTAACATGGCGCACCGCCGGTGTGTTCCTTTAGAGATGTAAAGAGACAGAGAGACAGTACAGTTGGGAGTTCATGCTTTTCTGGGCCTCCTCACCAGAGCCCACACTAAATTAACATTGGATTCACTTTGAGACTCCCAAATCCCCCCCTGGGCCCTGTCCTCTCCTCTCTCTCCTCTCCTCCACCATCCTTTCATTCCTCCATCTCCCACCTCCATCCCCGTAGCACTTGCATTCCCACAGGACCCAAATAAAGTAGCCTACGAACACTGAGCATTAATAAACGGGTACTTAAGGGGGCTGGTGGAGGAAAGAAGAAAGAAAAAAATTGTCCTACTTTAACACTTTCCCACCCTCTCACACACACCTCCCACCCCCATCCCCTTCTGTTTTTTTTTTCCTACTCTTCTCCAATTTCATCTTCTCCTCCCTCCGAAGTGTCTGCCAGTCTATAGCCCTGTAGCTGAATAAACAGTTATAAAGGGAGGGAGAACAGACGAGAGGACATTTACTGTGTCGTTTCCCTGGAGGAATTTCTCTTTAAATTACCTGTTAAATGGCCTCCAGTGGCAGGACTTCAATGTGCGTGGGTGTGTGTGTGTGTGTGTGTGTGTGTGTGTTCGTGTGTCAGCATTTGTGTGCGCTTGTGTGTTATGGCACGCTACGGGGCATTTTCCTCCATTTCACACATGCCTTCCCTCCCCGAGGCATGTGGCATTGTCGAGGAGAAAAACTGGATTAAAGTGATTCTGTCCGTATGTTCCTTCTCGCCTCAGTCACTCTCTTCTTGCCTCTACATACTCTTACACACACACACACACACACACACACACACACACACACACACACACACACACCTCTTCTTCTTTCCGTCTCGCCAGTTCATCAGCGAGTGGTTATGTTCGGTGTTTGACCACAGAGTCAGGGGAGTCGGGATGCCATGGACACTGCAAAAAGTGTCCACCCCTGGAAGTCATATCGTCTCTTTCTGTCTATCTCGTCACATGCTTGAAAGCAGCAAATGAGAGGACTCTTTCTCTAAATTCAGTTTGGTTTATCACAGCAATTTTTGCACAAACAAATGTGTTCACCGTGAAACAAGGCAGATTAACTTCGGTTGACCCGCTCGCATTAAAATGAGCCTTTCAAGCAAGATAAACATGTTGACGTACCGCAATTAAGGGACATTGTCTCACTGATTTTCTTTAGAGAGAATACTGACAAACACACATTTGCAGACTCTGACAGTGTTCACAAAATCTGTGGCTGTGGATTTACGAAGACACCTCCGCAGATTTCCCGCAAAATTTAAACATTAAAACTGAGAACGTTCACACCTCGATCACCGCTGAAAAATCTGCAGATTCCGTTTTGGTCTGCTAAACAGGTTCCTTTGTTTGCCAGTTAGCTTTCAGTACCCGTTGGCTGTGGCTGCAGGAGGAAGAACGCTTGTCCACTAATCGGAAGGTCGGTGATTTGATCCTTGGCCCATGCCGTCTACGGCCCTATCTTGCACCCGGTCAGCGTAGCAACGCAAAGCCCGACGCACAAGTGTCTTTGCTAGTTTAAGACCGACGCAGTTGTCAATTTCCTGTCCAGTGCCTGCGTCGTTTAAATAGCAAATGCACCTGTGCCCATCTTTGCGCCCATGGGCGTGCTGGTCTTACAGGGAGGTGTGTTTCAGGTGCATTCTGGGTGTACTGGTCTTACAGGGAGGTGTGTTCAGGTGCATTCTTGGCGTATTGCTATCTTGAGGCAGCGGGAAGCGATCGCGCCATTGACCAACAAAAACCTGGTCTAAAGTCAATAACACAGCATTTTATTGTTATTTTAACAGCAAATTAGTAAAATGAGCCAGGCGCTTCATGTCGTGCGCTTTGATCATTAAAATAGGGCCCTACGTGTGTCCTTGCCAATCCTTGCCATCGGTGCTGTGAATGTTTACCTGATGAGCAGGTGGCACCTTGTTTGGCAGCCTGTATGGCCTATTTTTTTTTTACCATGCAACAAACTTTTTTAACCCTCCTGTCGTCCTCGGGTCACATTTTTTGTCATTTCCATATTTTAGAAATTTAGTTTTCTTTCAACCAAATTGTCAAAGAAATAATGTGGATGGCTGCATAAAAACGCTCTTCACAAGTAAAATAAATGATCAGTTCACTACTTTCAATTTTATAGTATTTTGGCTGATATTTGAGAAGTTAGTTGTTCATTTTCATGTTCTATGCTATACCTAAACAGGAAGCTTCCTTGGCGTTGCGATAGCTCTAACATGTCTTGATGCTGCAATGCATATTCTGGTCTGCTATGATGGATTTCTCCCTGTTAATTGCTGAATGTCAGTGCTCTAGTATTTCTAGTGTGGCTCTGCTGGAAATGTCTCGTAAGAACGTTGTGTTGTTTGCCAGTTAATTACTCATCCCAGCCAGTTTCTTTTTAATCAAGTGCTTCAAGTGTTTTTGGGAGGATTTTTCCCTTTAAATCTAATCAAATGGTCTGTTAAAATGGGTATTTCTCCAAGAACTGATTTGCATTTGAAACGAGAGCAAGAATTTGAGTTGTTGTGTCTCAATGAAATTGTTATCTTTATTTCTAACTTAATACAACATACGATGCATAGTTTCTTGCACAACATTATTCAAACTGAAAACAAGGAAGACAAATTGTAAACAGGTCAAAGGTTCAGAACTCCATTTCAATGCGGTTGTACTGTGAGCAGGATATTTTTTGCAGCGTGCTGTGACCACAGGACAGGCTTCATCCTTTCCCTCGAGGGCAGATCGCTGCTCCGTGTCCCTTCTGCCACATTGGCATCAGGCTAACAGTTCTTGCCACTTGCCCCCACCCCATCCCGGATGCAGGAGAGGGAGCCATCCTGCCACCCCGCCTTCCACCTCGCTGCCCACCCAACACCTCCTCCACTCCCCCCCCCCAAACAAGGCACCAACTCTGGGTGATCTGGCTAATCTCCACCATTCACACACTGAAGTGCAGAAGACCGGAGGAGAGGGTGGGGTGGGGTACGGGGGGGTGGGGACTCCCTCTCCCTTCCTTTTTTTTCTATTGTCTTTCTGTTCCTTTTTTTCTCCTCTCCCCCACCCCTCGTTTCCTCCTCTCCACCGGAGAACTTTTAAATAATTTGCGTCTCGTGGGTTTTCTACACATTCTAATTTCCAACTAAATGGGACATCTGTTTGAGAAAAGGAAGATTTGCCACGGTTGCCAAGGCAACTATCACTCTGAAAGGAAGGGGAGGGGGGGGGCAGGTTGCGGGAGGAAAGGGAAGAAAAAACAGCTTTTATGGACAGAATTAGACTTTGGTGGAATATTATCCCTGCAAGACAAACAGCAGCGGGGCCTGTTCTCTCTTTCTCTTTCTCTCTTCCCATCCCTCTTCATGTCATCCTCCCTCTCTGTCTCTTTATCGCCTCTCATTCCACTTTCCCCATCTCCCACTGTCTGTCTGTCTGTCTCTGGGCTCTTTTCTCTTTTCTCGCACCCTCATGTCCCCCTCCCCTTTTCTCTGTTTCCCTTCCTTACCCTCTTTTGTCTCTCTATCCCTCATGCTGCAGCATCATCAGAACTATCATTGTGAAATCTGCCTCCAATTAGAGGTCTAAACCCCACTGTCCAACCCCCAGACACCTACCCGTGACAGCTTTTTCGCTGTCTGAAATATTCTCATCCGTGGTGTTGAAGCCCACCTCACACTCCCTGGTAATTGGTCATTATTTAGAACAGGAAGGGACAAATGTGCTTTCCCCAGCGCTTCTAAATGCAAGTTAAACGGCCCTTCATTATGCCCGCGCTAACAGTAAGGAACGGTGGTGTGTGTGTGTGTGTGTGTGTGTGCGCGTGTGTGTGTGTGTGTGTGTGTGTGTGTGTGTGTGTGTGTGTGTGTGTGTGTGTGTGGGGGGGGGGGGGGGGGGGATCTAGGCAGTTGTGTAAAATGTCACATGCTGCAGTCCAGACACGACAAGACAATGTGGGGAAGGATTTCTTCCCCTTCCCTGTTTGAAGGCAGGAAGTCTGAAAGTTGGAAAACAGGTGAAGCGCCGCTGTGTCTGTTTGTATTAATTTAAAAAAAAATCTGCTGTGTGCCCAACCTGAGGGACGAGCCGAGGGGAAGGAATTGGGTTGAAAGAAAAAGCGAGAAAAAAGAATAGGGTTGTTTTCTGTTAAAGGAGCAGTAGGTAAGCCTTCTAAAACTAACTTTCTGTCCTGTTTGCTGAAACTGACCCTATGTTCTCTGGCTCCTCTGGTACCACCGCTCCCTGTTCAGATGCACCAATCAGGGCCTGGGGGGGGGGTCTAACTGCGTGTCAATCACTGCTCATGCACACGCATTCATTGTCCCTTGTGGGGGGAGGGGCTTAGGCGACTGTTTTGGGCTTTAGCGGAAAGGGGGGAGGGACTGAGTTGTCCATGTTCTAATTTTTTGGCTAAGTCCTGGATCTTCACAGTCCTACAGCACCTTTATATATAATACTGATATATTGACAGTCATTATCCCTGTCGATATAGTTAAAGAATCGATCAGTGGCTGCAGCGGTGCTCGGCATAACGATCCATTTGATACTGTGCATTGCACAAGACACTCTGACAGGTTTTTGCGGTGAAATGGAGCTGCTTTACCTGCTCCAACACAAACCTCAAACCAGGGCTTGATTGGAATAAAAAAGGTGGCAGTACTTGAAACTAGCAGAATGCTCACAAATCATGCACAAGCAATATTAATGTGAGAAATATAGTTACAATATTTCCCGAGGCATTTTTTCCGCTTTGTTAGAAGCACTATGTGTCAGTGTCAGAGCGGTGGCCCAAAACAGCACCTGAGGAATATATCATGAAAACTGCTAAAGTAATAATACTGTTTAAAACATCAAATCTTGTCAGCTGTAAAGATTGAATCAGCTATGGATTTAAGGCTGATATGTTGGTAGACTTCAACCTTTATTACAACTGAACATGTCAATATTTTACAACAGTGAGGTTTTCAGGTTTCAGTAGCCCTGTGATCCAGAAGCCTGCAGGCAGATAAAGTGTTGTAACCTGTTTGGTTCAGGTCAAATGGTTTGGATCAACACATTCTCACTCCCATCGCTTAAAATACGGACGCTTGGTCAGGTGCCTCTTTGGCGTTGTTGTTGACGCTAAAAGTCTTTAGCGTCATATCTAAACGCGCTTCATCTAAACGTGCTGGGTCGGGACTATTGGAGTCACTTTTGACGCAGTTAGTTTTAGGGCAAGATGATAGGTGGGCTTATAAAAGGTACTTTTCCGTGACACGCGGGACAAGAACGGGACAGTTGGGTTTAGGAAAAGAAGAATGGGACAGTTGGGTTTAGGAAAAGAAGAACGGGACAGTTGGGTTTAGGAAAAGAAGAATGGGACAGATGGGTTTAGGAAAAGAAGAACGGGACAGTTGGGTTTAGGTAAAGAAGAACGGGACAGATGGGTTTAGGAAAAGAAGAACGGGACAGTTGGCTTTAGGTAAAGAAGAACGGGACAGTTGGGTTTAGGAAAAGAAGAACGGGACAGTTGGGTTTAGGTAAAGAAGAACGGGACAGTTGGGTTTAGGTAAAGAAGAACGGGACAGTTGGGTTTAGGAAAAGAAGAACGGGACAGTTGGGTTTAGGTAAAGAAGAACGGGACAGTTGGGTTTAGGTAAAGAAGAACGGGACAGATGGGTTTAGGAAGAACGGGACAGTTGGGTTTAGGTAAAGAAGAACGGGACAGTTGGGTTTAGGTAAAGAAGAACGGGACAGTTGGGTTTAGGAAGAATGGGACAGTTGGGTTTAGGTAAAGAAGAACGGGACAGTTGGGTTTAGGTAAAGAAGAACGGGACAGTTGGGTTTAGGTAAAGAAGAACGGGACAGTTGGGTTTAGGTAAAGAAGAACGGGACAGATGGGTTTAGGAAAAGAAGAATGGGACAGTTGGCTTTAGGTTAAGAAGAACGGGACAGTTGGCTTTAGGAATAGATCGTGGGTGGGGTTATAAAATGAACATTTCAGTGACACGCAGGACACAAACCCCGGTCTCCGGGGTTAAATTCCTGTGTTGTGCGGAATTTCGGGCTGTCATACTACTCGCAACCGTTGTCGCTCTTTTTTTATTTTTTTATATATATTTTTATTTCAAGGACAAATGCTATTGTTTGTACAGAGATTGCATTTTTTACATTTTCAATCCCTCCCCGACCAACCCAGAACAGTCTGCCTTACATAATATTCATTAATAGTAATAGTACAAAATATGATGAGAATAATAATAATAATAATAATAATAATAATAATAATAATAATAATAATAATACAATATTAAAATAAAATAAGATTAAAAACAAAATTAAAAACAAAAAAAAGAGAGAGAAAAACAGTTGGACACCACAATCAAAAGTGTAACAATTATACAACAATGAACACAAGCCCTACATATGTACAAATGTAAATACCTGGAGAAACACCTGGAGCACTGCCGAAGCATCATAGACCACAAGTTAGTCATACAGAGAGGTGTGTCTAAAAGGTACCAATGTAAATCCCACTACTCCCCAGGAAGTACATTTATGGCAGAGAAATAGGATAATAAGGGTTGCCAGACATATGAAAATGTATGGGAGCGTCTAATTGAATATTTAATCTTTTCCAAATGTAGGTATAACATCACATCCTGAAGCCAATGCGATGCTTTAGGTGGGTTTGCAGATTTCCATTGTAGTAACACCCGTCTGCGAGCCAATAAGGATGCAAAAGCAATAATGTTTAGTTGCCTTCGAGTCAGATTCGATTCATCAGCTGGAGCACCAAATATAACAAATTCAGCACTTGGTTTCAGTTGTACGTTACATACTTGAGAGAGTGTATCAAATATAGTTGACCAGTAAACAGTAAGTGTAGGACACGTCCAAAACATGTGAGTCAGATCAGCTTCTCCAGTGTGACATCTTATACAGGTCTTATCAAAAGTAGGATTAAAAGAAGCAATCCTTGTTCTGCTCAGGTGCACACGGTGCAAAACCTTAAACTGTATAAGACTCAATCGGGCACAAGAGGTACTACCATTCACTCTATGGAGGGCATTGCTCCAGAACTCCTCTGAGAATACTGTTCCAAGCTCTTTCTCCCATCTACTTTTACCGTTGTCACTCTTAATACTACGTCATCATCACGAGCTGTGGAGCTGCTGCTCTGCCCGGTGCGTTCCATACATACGCCGAGGGGTGCTTATTGCGTCGTATCTGACTCTGAGAGCCACTGCCCAAGTGTCCGTATTTTACGAGTTGGGAGTGAGAACGGGTTTTTTGGTTAGTCTGGTGTAAAAGCAAAGCGGTCAATCAATCTCTGGTACAGACATCCGAAGATGTGGGACTTGGTGCGGTTTAAATCAGACTCTTTGTTTGTGGCATGAAAGCAAAGCAAACCAACCACAATATTTTGTGATAGCAGATATGTGATTTTAACATGAATTTAAAAGCCAAACTACTATTAACTCAGATGATAGGAAAGCAATCTCTCAATGTACTGCCTGTATTTGTGCAAGGTCATTTGGTAACAATGATAGCACATATTTGTACTGGCATCCTTTCTGACACATCAGAAGTGCAATGGCCTTTGAGACATGTGTGACTCCAGATAAGATCAATGATCAGATTCAATAAAGTGACCTGACCTGACCAGGATTTGATTTCATGTGGATCCATGATTGTGCAGGATACCCAGGATCACCATACCTGTCCGATGAATGAGATCCCTGTCAGCCTGTGCTGTTTATTTATAGTGTCAAATCATAACAGAAGTTATCTCAGGACACTTTACAGATAGAGTAGGTCTAGACCACACTATAATTTACAGAGACCTAACAATTCCCCCCAAGAGCAAGCATTTGGTGCGACAGGTCTCAGGCTCTTGGTGGGCGGCCATCTGCCGCTGCTCGTTGGGAGTCAGTAGTCGTGTTTCCATTCAGTGTATTTTGATGAGCATTTTGAAGTATCACATTACACAGTAGAGAAGCTGAATGGAAATGGCAAGAATTGATAAAACGTCCTCAATTGCGCAAAAAAGGTTTTACACTCGACCTGAGGTGTTTTTTGGCTTTTGAGGAAAGAGAGTTAATGCGCTAAATATAGAAAAGATATCTAAAAGGCTGGGCCCAATTAGTTCTGACGTAGCAATGGACTGATCAGCTGTTTCCGCTGTCGGCATCTTCCCGGATATAACGTGTCTTTGTCTCCGACGGCATGAAACATGGCCAATACTAGCTGACACGAAAGAACAATTGGACCAAATTCTGAAGACCTCTGTCCATTTTTCTCTCGGGGTTAGATGGTTTTGTTTCTGGAACTCCTTCTACTCTGTTTACTGGTGGATTACAGCCATGCGTAGCCTAGCGCCACATTTTTGAACAAACTACGCTACTAGTCTAGTCTTGAATTTCCCCTTGGAGATCAATAAAGTATCTATCTACCTATCTATCTATCTATCTATCTACCTATCTATCTATTCCCTTCAAACCAGTTGATGGAAACATGCCTAAGTCACATTTCTTTTTTGCGACATTTCAAACGTTCCCTTAAAATTTACCCGACAATTGAATGGAAACGCCGCTATTGTGAACATGAATCACACCAGAACTAAAAGACAGCAATGTATCATTTCTTCCCTTGGTCCAGAGCAAATGAACCAAACCACAGGTTTGACGGTATCAACGCCTCACCTCGCAACATATTTTGTCATGTGGAGAACTCTATGGTTTTATCTAGGGCTGAACGATTAATCGTTTTTAAATCAAAATCTTGATTTGAAAGAATGCGTTTAGCTAATCGTAAAGACATTAATCAGCTGTGAATATTTAGTTGAATGTTTGGCGTAACATATGGTTCAACATATTTTATTCCTCTTTTTATTATTATAGTTACAGTTTTTTTCACAAGATGCTGGAATAATGTTACATATCACAGATTGTTGTTGATTGTCAGTGGATTTTTCATCTATTTTTTATGACTTTATTTATCATGATGGTAGAAGGTGCATTATGTAGATGCTGCTATTGAACTGAGGCATATCAGACATTTCACTTTACAAGAAAGTACCAATATTTTTTTTTATTGGAATTGTTTTTTATTATTATAACTTCAGCTTTTGTGATAAATGTTTTGTGTTTGACTCTTCAATGTCCCATGCTTATTAAAAGAAAAACACTTCATATCCATATTCTCATCCTTGCATAAGAATATAGAACCGTTTTGATGGTGTCTCATGATATAATGCTCCATGACATGTTTTATCTGTTACACAGTGAATATTGAACTTTAGCTTAATTTTTGCGTAAATCGAATCATAATCGCAATATCTGGCAGAAAAATCACAATTAGATCTTTTCCCCAACTCATTCAGCCCTACTTTTATCCAAGAGAGTCTACACTGAGTTGAAGTTAGTTTAAGGTTGGTACTGACTTCTTGTCTGTGTACCTTCAATTATTAGAAGTATGTATGCAGTGACAGTACTCAGTGGTGAGCACAGGCCCAATTCAAGCCCTGCCCACACACCTCATTCTGCTGTCCCCAGTGCCCACACACACGCTTGAATTAGGCCTCCTGTGTCGCCTGTGCAGCTCCAGGCAACTCCAAATGACACAGCAACTCACCCACCTGCTCTGTCAGCACACACACTCTCATCCACACACGCTGCAGCCTACACCTGCTGTACTGAGGGAGGCTTACGCAGGGCTGAAACCATGTGCTCTGATCCAGCCCGCCTTCATCCCCTGCGCTCATCCCCTCTTCCTGGTTATGTTTGTCCACCCATCTGCCTTGTCTTCAGATCCCTCCCTCCTCCTCCTTCCACCCTCCCATGCTCACATTTTCACACTCTCCTCCCTGAGAAGATTTTTTTTTTTTGTTCTTTTCAGAATTCTTTTACACACTCCACTTCGGCCGATTAGCGCGTCGTTAATGTTTTTTTCCATGTCGCCGTTCCCCCTTCCCAGTGAGAGTCGTCTCCGGCGGGAGCTCATTATCGCCGGGCATGAAGCTGACTGCCAGGGTCCCGGCTGATTTGTCACATCCCAGTTCCCTTCCGCCGTCGAGCCCAGCAGATTGGGGGCGTTGTTGAGTGGTGTATGTCTGTGTGTGTGTGTGTGTGTGTGTGTGTGTGTGGGGGATGGAGAGAATTGTATAGAACTGCCTGCTCTGGGGAGCATCGCAAAGTGTGTTTCTACGGCCTGTGCTTGTTACTGTCTTGTTTCTTGACAGTAACTCTTGTCGGCAGAGAGGGACGACGGCGAGTCACGTTGCGCGTGTATCGAGCATTTCCGTGTGCCGTTTGTCATGTCGCTGGTAATGTTTACAGTAATTCATGCAGTTTTGTTTATGGCTTTGTATTGTACTGTGAAATGGAAATTGCGCCCTGGCAGTGCTTCATCCACTTACAAGATGCATGAGATGGGCTGGAGACTGGGGGAGGAGGAAATCAGCAACACAGGCAAAGATTTATGACTCAAACAGACATTTTTCAGCATGTTGGCTTCATCAGTGTGTGTAGATCAATTCATCTAGTAGTCTGACAATGGTTTGACTTAAGTATTCTGTGGCAGGATCGTATTTCTCTGAGTTGTAGATTGAAATAAGGATGGACAATGTTAACATTGCATTGATGCTAACCACAAACCACGTTTCTGGGATTAGTTTTGTATTGTATGGCTCCTGCAGGCTTTAGTATCCTTGAAAGTTGCTGGATTTGACCAATTAAATTAACAGTCGTAAAGCTAAATGACAAATGAAAGGACAGCCTCAAGTGCTTGATTAAAAGTCATTCAGGGGTAATTCATAATTGCGCCTAACCAGTCCAAACAAAATATTAAGGCCTCACTTCTTCCCAACCCTCTGATGGAGGTTTGATTCTGCCTCACCTCAACAAAAACAGGCCAATTTGAGTCTTTATATGTCAGCAAACATTGAAAAGTCTAAGTGTGGTTGAGTGTGAGTAAGTGTTTTTTTTTCCCCAAGTGGATTTGCAAGGTATGATCGAACCTAATCAACTCATTAGTGGTCCTCAAAGTGGGGTCCAGGGACCCAATGACATAACTGCTGAATTAATTTAAATGACCAGTTGATCCCAATTAGAGTATTATGGGAATCACTCTGCTACTATCTCCTTTTGCTGACTGGTAGAATATAAATTAGAGACTCGTCCTACATTCAGCGATAGATATACTATGGTGGTAAATAAGAAGGTGGGACACAGCTGGGATACAAACCGCCTTGGGGCCTCAGAACTCGAGGGACCCAGGACACTCCAGCCTCACTGTGTGGCAAATGATTTCTGCCAATTTAATTAGAACTTTGTTTGTGAATAGGTCCAACTGACATGAAAGGGCACTTGGTGATTTAATTAAGGTGACCCACCTTAATTAAGTTGACTTGCCCTTGGTCTCTATCAACGACGATTCATTTATGGGATTGCTCGGGTGCTGCCGCAAGATGGGCCGGATGTCCCTCATTTTCGGCCGGATGTCCGTCCCCTTCCTCTTTCTTTGTGTTGGCGTTCTAACCTTCGGTGGATTTGTGAGGACTATGGTTAACTGCTCCTCAGATCTCTGCAGGGTAAATCCAGACAGCTAGCTAGACTATCTGTCCAATCTGAGTCTTCTGTTGCACGACTAAAACTACTTTTATTGTACACGTTCTAGTTCTAGGCTGGTTTATAAAGCAGAGTTTTGAGCCAAAGGCGCTCTCGATGCACACAAGTGTTTTTAGCTCCAGTAGAAGAACTAATCTCCGTTTAAAGTAACACACCCAAACCCCATATCTCATAAACATCCTTGTATACTGGGCATTTGCGTGCCGGGGTAAACAGAAGTACAGAACATACGCAGCAGAGAACGAGACGTCATGACCCAATCAGGCGGTGAAACATTGGCGTCAGAAGTATAAATCAAGGTTAACCCGTCAATTAATGCACTGAGATCAGTGAGTGATAAAGTCACACGTTTGCTTTCAGCATCAGCCAGCAGCGATTCCCACTCATTGTCCATGTTTACTCAGACCTCATATTACTCACACTTTGAACAAAGTCTGTGTATTTCGTTTATTTTCCTTCCATGCCGAACTTCACTAGCCTGTAGCGTTAGCTGCTAACATTAGCCGCCATGCAGAGTGGCCGTCCCCCCTCGACGTGCAGAGCAGTGAAATCCTCTCAACAAAAACAAACTCACAGATATGTAGCTTGAACCGGGCGGAAACACCAAAATGTATGTTGCACCCTCAGAATGAATTGCCAGGAACACGTCCATCTTCATTTTGCAACGTGACGTCAAGACCCAATCAGGCGGCGAAAACATTGGCGTCAGTGTCGGAGTTGCCAAAGGTCTCCATTTGAGACTACAACACAACCCCTCAGATTCCAAACCAACACGGGGTCAGAAGTGTTTTCTAATTTCTCCGGTTTAGGGGCTCTGAAACGCCAGAGCAGGGGGAATGGGAGGTATAAACGTAGCAAAAGATATTCATTTTTAAACCAAAACGTAGCAATGTAAATGCAGCCCTAGTCAATTTTCCAAAGACTATAGACAGAAATACACTTGTGATATCAATGTGTTTGAAATGATGCATGAAGCTCCTAGAATCTCCCGTCTGTGATGCTGCAGTCATAAAAACATTTGATTCATGTGTAATGTACCTACACTGAAGGATGACTCTGTCACTGTCTACAGTTCAATACTAAATCAACAAACAGTTTGAACACACACCAAATCTTGTGAACTGAGGGTGCGTGACACGGAATCCTTGGCTCTCCTCCTGACATCAGACTTGGATAGAGAGCAAAAGTGGCTGGTGAGAGAGAAAGATGGAGAGGGAGTGAGTGTCAGAAATGCAGAAGAGAGCAGGAACAGGGGACCTCCACTATTCATCTATCAATCCTGTGAATTATTCCTTCCCTCTGCTTGCCCGGCACTATCCCACTTGCCCGGCTTTGTGTCCGGCTTTGCTTTTGCTCCTCATGTCTTTATTTGGCGATGTTGTGTCTCCTTTCATTTCAGGTTCCCCCCCTCCGTCTTCCTTTTCCTCCACTGCTTGCTCTGCATCGTTTTCTTTGTCTGCCTATCTATCATTCCTCATCCCAGAAGCCTCCCTCTATTCCTTTTTCTTCTTTTCTACACACACCCTCCACCCCTCTATAACGACTTATTTTATTTAAAAAAAACAGGAAACATCCAGGGGACTGAGACATGCCAGGTGTGTCTGTTTGTAATTGATGCTGGCCTTGAGGTGTGATATTTCAGTGTTTCAACAAACAAGCAGATTTTACAGCCTTGGGGATGGATGGATGGATGGATAGATGTAAAGGAACGATGGATGGACAAATGAGAGGAAGTTGGTGTGATGGCTGTGCGGTTTTTGGAGGGAGGCAGCTGCCAGTGACAGCAATCACTTGGGGAATGGATAGGGAAAAGAATCTGTGCTGTTTGAGAAGAGGAAAACACATTATTCACAAATGTTTTCAGCCGGAGAGTTTTTGTTCTTTTCCTGTTGACAGAATATTAGATGACATTGAAGCTCCTCCAAAAAGGGTTAAAGGATCATTCCAGTTCCTATTGGTAATAATGGCATCGTACCGAATTAGGTAGTGAGTACATGTACAATGCCATCGTGCTCATTGAATCTGGTTTGTTTTGTCCATATACAAACAGAAATGTTGTATGTCTATCATTCCCAATGTATTATCTAGTGCACTATATTCTCTGTCTTCCATTGTATTTGTCCCAATTCTGAGGATGAAATGTATGCACTAAAAACCTCAACATTTTTCGCTAAAAAATTAACATGACAGTGTCCACGGCACTTTCTACTGACAATCCCACAATGCAATGAACAGAGTTAGGGAGTAACGGAATACATGTACCGGCGTTATGTATTCAGAATACAAATTATGAGTAACTGTATTCCGTTACAGTTACAATTTAAATAGTTGGTATTTAGAATACAGTTACATTGTTGAAATCAATGGATTACATGACGATACTTCTCTGTTTGACGAGTTTATTTACTCTCTGAATAAATTAAGGCAACTCCATGCATTTCCCAGAAGCCCCAACGAAAAAATTAGCTATTTGCGTGATCACTGATAAAGAGATGAAGCTGGAACTGGCACAACAGAACCAGGGCAGGAATGCGTTTCTATCTTGGAAATTCAAACAGCATTTCACATTAAAGAAAGAGAAGGGAGAATGAAATATAACTGTGCAGTGCAACCTCTGCTTGCCAGCAATCAAACTCCTTTTAGCGTCCAAATTCCTCCAAATTGACCCTTCGCTAAGCCACACCCGAAAACCACCACAGGCCAATCGTGGCTTAGCAACTGTAACTAGGCGCGGGAGGTCTGTCAAGCTTACAAGCGAGGGAAACATCTGATCAAATCTGATACCCGGTATCCTAAAAGTTTGGACGGGGTGGTGGAATTTTTTTCCCTTCCCGAAACCTAAAACCCAAGGGGAGAAATGCCTGGCGTGGATCAAGCAGTGTGGGAGGCCCCATTCACAACTAAATGTCGACAGGATTAACAAAAACACATACGTTTGCTCCAAGGCAAGAACACGCTAATGTTAGCTAGCTAGCTAACTCAGCACAGCATTGCTTGGAAATAATGACGGAACGTTTTGAAAGTATCCTTCCCAACACTAGCAATGAAACATTAAAAACATTACATTTATCAGTGTTGATGCAAAGGGATGATGACTCACAAGTGTCCAAAATCTCAATTTACTGCTTTCTGTAGAGCAGGGAGTTTAACGTTGTGACACTGTGGGCCTCCACCCAAAATGAAGACAACTGTGCCCCGGAGACAACTGCGGAATGTAAAATGTTGCAATGGAGTCAGTGAGTTATACACTGGTGGCTAGAACTTAAACCCCTTTCTTTATTTTGCCTGTATTTATTAACATTTTGGCAAATTATGCTATTAAAAGAATGCCAAACTAGACATATTTGACCAAGTTTTGACTCCGAGGAAAGTTTTAAACACCTGAACAGCCTCCATGAGCTGTGTGTTGGTAAAGCGGACGAATTAGCTGCCCAACTCCAATAACTAACTTTCTGTTGTTTTTAGAACACCAGCATGCACCTGTGTCCTCCCTCACAGTTATATCAATTTACCATACACATAATCAACAGGTAAATCGATGATGTTACAGCCCTGAAATGGTGTGTTTGTTTGATGAGATAAACAGCATCTGTCTGTGTGATATACTATACAGCACGCACACACACACATACACACATATGGGCGAGTGAGGGTCATCAAAGAAACAGTGAGAGAGTGGGTGTGTGGGTGCTGATGAGTGTGAGCAGACAGGCTAGTGCAGAACATACACTCCAGGCCTCACACATCCACACACACACACACACACACACACACACACACACACACACACACACACACACACACACTAACTAACTCACTCACTCAGACCAGGGAAAGGCTTGTGTGTCCTCTCACTGTTTCCTTAATAGAGCTCGCTTGGTGTGTGTGTGTGTGTGTGTGTGTGTGTGTGTGTGTGTGTGTGTGTATGTGTGTGTGTGTGTGTGAGTGAGTGCGTGCGTGCGTTTGTGTGTGTGTGTGTGTGTCAAATGGACAGATGTCCCCACTCTCTGTCCCACAGATGGGCTCTGTGATGCCACAGTATCCTTGTCCAGGATTCACAGGATGCTTGGACACACACAAGCAAACCAAACCCAACTCGGCCCTCTATTGAGTTTCTGAGTGTGTGTGTGTGTGTGTGTGTGTGTGTGTGTGTGTGTGTGTGTGTGTGTGTTGCTAGTGTATCATGTAGCTCTGGCAATCTTCTAATCCTTCCACCATACTTTCTGCTGAGACCCCCGCTGCACTCACTGCTTACCTGCAATTACACCGTTACAGAGATCTTACTCTCTCTCTCTCTCTCTCCCACACACACACACACACACACACACACTACAATTACCACAGTTTTCCCCACTCATCCTGTGTCTATCGGAGGGAGAGAGAGAGAGAGAGAGAGAGAGAGAGAGAGAGAGAGAGAGAGAGAGAGAGAGAGAGAGAGAGAGAGAGATGGAGAGAGAGGAGGATCGCTTTGTGACCAGCACACACACACACAAACACACACACAAAAAGAGGTAGGCTACTTAAGATAAGAGAATTCCATAATACTCCAAAGAACCAGAACTGACGTGTTTACATCTGTGTGTATGTGTGTGTGTGTGTGTGTGTGTGTGTGTGTGTGTGTGTGTGTGTGTGTGTGTGTGTCCTGGGACCTGCTGTGAGTTACATAAATCATGCTGAGGGCCAACATGTCTCCAATCTGCCTCTCTGCAGAGAGGTGTGGGGGGTGAAGACACAGTCAGTCACCGCCACACAGGTGGAACCGAGGCCACAGGAAGGCCAGATTAAAGGGTTAGTGCGCCTCGAATCCAACACGACCTGCTCTCTCCTCTTCTCTGCCTTCTGACCTGTTAAGTCACATATCTTTTTTTTTGTCAAAGTTGCAGTGTAATGTGCACGGGGTCAATTTGGGTCATTGGATTTTTCATAGCTTTGGCATTATCATACCTATTGGTCATATCATACCAATTGCTGGGACATCAGCAAAAATAGATCCAAGAAACACGAGCAGTCAGACCTCCAGATTAGCCAAATTTATTTGGAAAAGACAACAAGGGGGAAGTTACCCAAACTGTCTGTTGTCAACATCTGCCACAGTTTACAAAAGCAACTTCTTGCTTCAACTGCAATCTGCTTTCCCGTACAATGAAGAATCACTCTCAACTCTGACTCTGACTCTTTGTTGTACTTGAATATGATTGCATTTTTTTCCCCAGTTTTTGGTAACACTGTGGGGGGATATAGAAACAAAGGAATACGATATCAAGGATATAAACCTGTTTCTTATTAGCTTCTGTTGTACAAATGAGAAATCTAAGTTTGCCTGAACGGTCAGAATCGTTACACGCAGAAGACACACAGCTCTCTGAACTGGAGAGCTGATAAGGTTTTTTTTTTCATATATTGGATGCTACAGATGTGTCTGCTGGTGAGCATTACTAGTTGTTGTTTTCCTCCTTGTCAAAAGTCTCTCCATCTTGCACTCGTGCTATTTTGCTTTCTGAATAAATCGCGCTAACCTGAATCTTTGAGAGCCTTCCCAGCATCAGAGCGTATGGATCCGATCCACAGGCCTTCTTCACAGCACACGTTTTAACTTGTCAAATCAGGAAAAGCACAGGTGGAACTAATAACATTAACGGTGGCTCCGTTTCAGCAATTACCTGTGGCATCTCCGCTGTGAAAAAAGCATCACCTTTATTTTCACTTTGCTTTATTTCCACTATGGTAAATACTGTAAGATGCAGCTTTTAAAAAAAATACTATTTTTATATTTTGTAACCCAAACCCAAATGTTCCTTCCTCATATATTTCTGACATCTTATATGGTGCTCATCGATGCAGTTGTGTGTGTGTTTAGACTGTATGTAGAGGAGAGTAAAATTAGTGGTGAGTTAGGGATGGATGGAGTGACGTGGTGTTAGGACAACACACATAAACGCACACACACACACACACACACACACACACACACACAGTGACAGTGAGAAGGGCGCTGCAGGGGAGTCTCTGTCATATCTTCCAGCACTCTTCCTCCCATCCATCCATCCATCCATCCATCCATCCATCCATCCATCCATCCCTCCATCCATCCATCCATCCATCCATCCCTCCCTCACTGCTTCTGTCCCTCCTCCCTGCACCCACTCCTCTCCCTCTGTCTTCATTCTTCATCTCCCTCATCATAACTTCACCCATATTCCACTTATTCTCCCCATCTTGTCTTATCTGCTGTACCAAATATGAAATGTGTCTTTTGCATCCTCCTTCTTACTAATGATTCACCTAAATATTTTCTGTTGATACGGTACTTCTGACGGCGACTACATCATATCTTTCCAGCAAAACAGAGTGCAAGCAGAAAATGCAGAACATCCATGTTGTGTTCTTCTTTCCAAAGTAAATGAATGTCAGACTGACTGACTGACATGTGATGTGCATTCTTCTTAGAAAACAATGAGGTTTTAGGAATGTCTCATGATATATTGTCTCTAGAAGAGTATTATTCAACTTCTGTTTTTGTTAAAGAAGGAAAAGAAAATTGCAATACTCAATACTATCGAATCGCAATACTTCTAGAATGGCGATGAATGAAAACAGCAATACGAATCCAAACGGCACCCATGTATCGTGAAAGAACAACCCAGTCTCACGCCAGTTCGTAAATAGTCACGTTATTTTTGATTTATTGATTCGTGTACAGGTCAAGATTTTCAAACGTTACCATTTCACGAACTGCCATGACACTGGGCTGCTCTGGGGGACGCAACAACGGGGAAATTAAACGCTACACGCCGGCGAGAACAACGGGACGGACCGCCACACGGGGACGCAATCCCCGGGCGCAGGGACACGATCTGCGGTCTCTGTGGCACGCAACAACGGGGACATGAAACCCCACAACAATGGGACGGTTGAGGTTAGAAAAAGAAGAACTGGGAAAGGAACCGTCACACGCAGGAGACGCCGACAACAACGGGACGGTTGAGGTTAGGAAGAGAAGAACGCGGGAAAGGAACCGCAACACGCCGGACGCGATCCCCGGTCTCCGGGGTGAGAGTCCTGTGTTGTTTGAGCCATCCACCACCCAGACCAGCCTCCCTACGTGGATTTTCTGCTTTTCATACTACTCTCTACCGTTGTAGTGCTGTGATCACGGAACATGCTTCCCATTTAAATACATTAAATTAATATTCGTAATCACCACACAAAAAAAAACCCCCGACATAATCGTGTCCTGTTCACCAATCAATACATTCAATAACGTAACCATTTCACGACCTGCCATGAGACTGGACTGGAAAGAACTGAATCCCAACAAAAGCATATGGTCCCGGCCTTACTTCTCACTGTCTCTCTCCCCTCCTATTGTTCAGTGTCTCTCTCTCTCTCTGTATTCCTGCTGTGAGGATGAGCCCACTACGGCAGGCTGACCCACGATTAAACATCAAAGTCTGTACATGACGGGAATCGAATGGCATGTGTGTGCAGTGCTATTGAGTCATGATAAATAATTAAATGAAGAAAAAAAACCTCTCTGTGCGACATATAAAGCAACCTGTTCCGTCTCTGCGTCTCTCTAACTCTGCTCCCCCCCGCTGTGCTGAGTGGGCCGAGCGAGTCAAACTCTCACATGCCTGCCATGTAACACCACGGGCTATGTGAGCGCCGAAGCACACATGCACATTTTTGCCTGTACACACACACGCACACGCTTGTTTGTGTTCACGAGCGCCGCCGTGTCTATTGAGTTATAACTGTCACATTTGCCTAAACGAGCACCGCTAATCCCATTGTGTGGGAAGGAGGAAGGGATGGCGGCGAGGAATGCGAGGCCGGGTAGAGCCTGTGCTTTTCAAACACGCTTGCTTTCACATGTGGCTTCTTTGAAAAGCGCTGTTTTGCATCTCCAGCTGAGAAGAGGAACATTTTGATTGTGTCTCATGTCTTGTATTTTAATGCAGTGTTTCTCAAATGGGGGTACCCTTAGGGTTACTTAGGTGAGATTTTTAATTTATAAATATCACTCATGCATAATTCCTAAAACAATTATACACTATACTAATGAACACATGTAGTGATTCTAAACATTTGAAATGTAGCTTTTAAATGTTTTTCAGTTGCAATATTCTTGTTTAGTAAATCCGTATTGTGCCTCTTTATAAAGCTAGGCCTTTTTTTCTACCCAAAATGTTTTGTGCTGCTCAGCGGGTACTTGGATGAAAAGATATTTCAAAGGGGGTACATTCTGGAGAGAAAAAAAGTTTGAGAATTGATATTGACTTTGCTTTGAATTGTCTTCTCTGTCGTCATCAGTTAGGGAACAATGGCTCTGGTGCTGGCATTCTTACTGCTGTTGCAGGTCTCTGCATTCAAGGAGAGACTTTTAGACGTTTCTATTGATCAATCCAACGTCAAGTGGCTCCGGTTAAGAGCTGCAGCTCACAATGTAACTCCTGATCACCTGTGGCTGTCAGTGAATTTAAACACACACTGTGGGAGTGAGCTTTTGGAACTGGAAATAGCAGTGGTAGGACTTTATAATTACACAGTACACAATTACACAGTAGGACACCTGCTTGAAAGCTCTGTGTTTTTACCCATATACGAATTACAGTGTATACCTTTCATAGCTATATGTACGAATGGTTGGCCTGACACCTGCATGGATATGATTGGACCTCACAAGCCAGCCACACAGCTACTGAACGCGGCAGTGATTGTGAAGCATCCTACGTTACCCCTGCTGTGTGCAACCCGAAACCAAGCACCATAATACACTGACAGGGCAGGAAAAGAGCACAGAGAAGCAGTGAGGAAAACTCGGCTTCTGCCCGCGCTTCAGGAGCGAACAACAGAAACTGGTTCGGCTTCTGAGGCGTACCAGCAGGCGGTCTCACCTGCCACATGATTTTGCAGAGGCTTTACAATAGACCTCTGCCAATGCGCTGAAGCCTCCCCTCTGTTCATTTCTAATTGAAAACAGTTCCCCGATGACATTTCCTTTAAGGAAGGACAAAGAAGTCCAAGAGATGTAAAGAGATAGACGTCAGGGAGAGGAAGTGTGGAGATAAAGCTGTGGGGAAAACATAAATAGGCAGGAGTGCATCGGCAAATACGCATCTATGCTTATGTGCTGCACGTCAAACACAGACCAAACATCACTTCACAAATGTGTGTATGTGTGTGTGTGTGTGTGTGTGTGTGTGTGTGTGTGTGTGTGTGCGTAGGTGAGTGCGGCTTGTGCGTGTACGCAGACCGCCACGCTCCACATTACTCCCAGCAGGCAGTTATTAGGGTCGTTAAGTCATGAGTAGTTAATTAAACCTAGCAGAGGTGATCACGGCTGGGTGTTTTCACCGCGTCAGTGCCTGATGTAGTGATTAGCACGAGGCCCGTGTTACACACTAAGATGGACCTTGTTACAGTAATCCTCTTTAATTCTCATGTCCTTCTTTTTTTTCTTACCCTACAACCACAGCACTTCCTCACCTCCTCCTCATCCATCTGTGTCTGCATGTGTTTGCTATATTTTGTTCTCTCCCTCTCCTGGATATCATTTTAAACGTTTTGATATTGGTGCTGATACCCACAGTTGCAGTATTGAATTATATTTGTATTTAATACCTACAAAACCCTTACATTTAAAGAACAGGGCTGGCTTTATTAATTTGTTTTTGGATTGGTTCCTACTGAGGATGTTAATCTGTTAAAAAAGTAAAGTAAGTAAGTAAGCGTTTCTCAAAAGGGAAGAAATGCATTTGTAGGGGACTTTTTTAGCGGCGGATTAATCCCCATTTGGTGAGTATTTGTGGCAGCAGGAGGGTGTGTGTGTGGGATTGAGTGAAAAAATAAACTACAGTGTGTGTTCTTGGTAATGAAGGAACATGTCACCCAGTGCAACAGTGTTGCTTACTGATGTCTTTTAATAGTTTTTGGACAACAACGGAGCTCTATGGCTCAGAGGAAGAAGATATATCAGGCTTTGATACGCAAAATACTTTTTAGTTGACACAATAATACGTGTTTAATTTCATTAATATACAAGAATTCTGTCTAAAATAAGCACAATTAAAACATAAAGCTGCGCTAGTCAATACATGTATACAGTGGGGAGAACAAGTATTTGATACACTGCTGATTTTGCAGGTTTTTCCACTTACAAAGCATGTAGAGGTCTGTAATTTTGATCATAAGTACTATTCAACTGTGAGAGACGGAATCTAAAACAAAAATCCAGAAAATCACATTGTATGATTTTTAAGTAATTAATTTGCATTTTATTGCATGACATAAGTATTTGATACATCAGAAAAGCAGAACTTAATATTTGGTACAGAAACCTTTGTTTGCAGTTACAGAGATCATACGTTTCCTGTAGTTCTTGACCAGGTTTCCACACACTGCAGCAGAGATTTTGGCCCACTCCTCCATACAGACCTTCTCCAGATCCTTCAGGTTTCGGGACTGTCGCTGGGCAATATGGACTTTCAGCTCCCTCCAAAGATTTTCTATTGGGTTCAGGTCTGGAGACTGGCTAGGCCACAACAGGACCTTGAGATGCTTCTTACGGAGCCACTCCTTAGTTGCCCTGGCTGTGTGTTTCGGGTCGTTGTCATGCTGGAAGACCCAGCCACGACCGATGTTCAATGCTCTTACTGAGAGAAGGAGGTTGTTGGCCAAGATCTCGCGATACATGGCCCCATCCATCCTCCCCTCAATACGGTGCAGTCGCCCTGTCCCCTTTGCAGAAAAGCATCCCCAAAGAATGATGTTTCCACCGCCATGCTTCACGGTTGGGATGGTGTTCTTGGGGTTGTACTCATCCTTCTTCTTCCTCCAAACACAGCGAGTGGAGTTTAGACCAAAAAAGCTCTATTTTTGTCTCATCAGACCACATGACCTTCTCCCATTCCTCCTCTGGATCATCCAGATGGTCATTGGCAAACTTCAGACAGGCCTGGACGTGCGCTGGCTTGAGCAGGGGGACCTTGCGTGCGCTGCAGGATTTTAATCCATGACGGAGTAGTGTGTTACTAATGGTTTTCTTTGAGACTGTGGTCCCAGTCTCTTCAGGTCATTAACCAGGTCCTGCCGTGTAGTTCTGGGCTGATCCCTCACATTCCTCATGATCATTGATGCCCCACGAGGTGAGATCTTGCATGGAGCCCCAGACCGAGGGAGATTGACCGTCATCTTGAACTTCTTCCATTTTCTAATAATTGCGCCAACAACAGTTGTAGCCCATCCCAGCCTTGTGTAGGTCTACAATTTTATCCCTGATGTCCTTATACAGCTCTCTGGTCTTGGCCATTGTGGAGAGGTTGGAGTCTGTTCTTGTGTGTGAACAGGTGTCTTTTATACAGGTAACAAGTTCAAACAGGTGCAGTTAATACAGGTAATGAGTGGCGAACAGGAGGGCTTCTTAAAGAAAAACTAACAGGTCTGTGAGAGCCGGAATTCTTACTGGTTGGTAGGTGATCACCATTGTGGAGAGATATGGCATATCTCAATTCTCATAGATATGTATCATGTGGACGCACCAACAGTTCTGTTGTCATTACAGTGCCAGTGTTTTGGTACTTGAAAATACACAGTGCTACCAAAACATTTTGGTAGGTATTCAAAAATACACGCTAAGAAATAAATTCCCGTAATTAAAGAACGGAAATGTAGTGTGTAGCTACAGTTAAAATACAGAACATTTTGGTAGGCCTATATAAACTTCTCTCATACATACTGCCCAGTTAGTCAACTTCTAAAACATTGGAAAAAGTGTCACAAAAGGTTGGAAAACAAAAACTTTCTAAAATTCTAAAATGTCAAATGAATGTGACAACGTGGACTTCTTTAATCTCCCAAAACCAACCTCTGTGGCTGACAAAAGTGGTCGGAGCACAGATTATGCAATTTGAAATGTAAAAAACAACTGTGAATGACGTTCTATGGACAATTTCTGTTAAAATATACAGTCCTACCACTGTTAATACACAGATATTTCTTATAGTGTACTATAGTTTAATACGCAGTCCTTTCCCCCCATCTCCAAACTCTGCCTCTCTCTTCCCTGCTGGACCTTAGAATACCTTCACTGTTAATGTGGTTTTCAATAATTCCCTCTCAAACACAGAAGGCAGCTTCTCAGAGAGCGGGCTGCTCTCCTGGCAGCAGGTCGTCTCCCCCTAACAAGGAGAGTGAGGGGGAGAACTGAAGACAGAGAGAGAGAGAGAGAGAGAGAGAGAGAGAGAGAGAGAGCGAGAGCGAGAGAGAATGAGTAATCTGTCAAGAGGAGACAGACAGGGAAGGAGGAGGAGAGGGGAAATGGACAGAGAGATGTCATGAGGGGGAGAGATGAAGACGAGAGAGAATGAGGGGAAAGAGAGAGGCAGGCAAGGGTGCTCAGCAGCCCTCGGCAGAGCCATTCAATGATTCATGGACTTACTCCAGTGATATCAGTGGGCCTCCGTTAGTTAGACACACACACATGCATACACACACACACACACACACACACACATGTACACACGCATACATACACACGCAATGATACATGCAAGCTCAAAAACTTCAGCAAAGAGCTGTGCATTGCCATGTATGTGGTATCCTTTAGTGTGTGTGTGTGTGTGTGTGTGTGTGTGTGTGTGTGTGGGGGGGTGGGGGGTGTATATGTGTGGGTGTTGGTGTGTGCGTGGGTTGGGGGTGTAGATGTGAAATGAAAGTAATGATTTGAAAGCTGTTGTTTTTCTCCCAGTGTGTTGCCTTAAAGATGTGCCGGGGGATCGAGTGCTCTAACACAAACATCTGTTTTCTCCTTTTTTTAAAACCCATACCAAACGCCAGCCCAGCACATTAGCAGAATCTTTAATATGCTACACGCTTCGCCCGATTCTCCTCCTCAATGTTAACACAATTTACTTGTACCATTGTAATCCCTTACCTGATTAAAAAAAAAAAAACTTCATAATTCTAAAGCGGGGATATTATCCATGGAATTACATTCAGTTAGTCTCAGGTTGGCTCAGCAAACACACGAGTCGGCCTCTCATGGAGGAATTACAATTCCTTGTAAGAGATAATCTCTGTTTAAGAACTGTTATCCCAAATTAGTTGACCTTCCTAGAAATTTGCGTAGAAACCCGTTACCTTAAACGGTTTAAGTTTTTACACAAGGTGACACTTAACAGGTCAAGTTGTATTACCACAGAGCAGTAAGTTGATGTAGTAGACAAATCAAGTTTACATTAGTAGACATTACTGAAAATCATTAGTTAACTCAAGTTTCTCACATCAGATTAGATCAGATTATACAATCAATACAGAGTACTTTATACTTATCAAAACTACAGAAAGAACTGCTCTAAATATGTTTTTTTCCTTATGACAGCCTGATTTTAAGAACAATGTACTCAATACATTAGTTCCAGTAAAACATAAAGGGTAACAATTCTCAGAGTGTATTTCCCATCATGCTCTACATGTATGTTTGACCTTGGTCTGCCTCACTGCCCAGACCCCATCAGTCCCCCCCCGGGTCTCAGTCATGGTGCAACAATAAATGTAGACAAACATGAAGACTAAATCAACCATACAAAACTAAAACCCAGATAACATCAATGCACACCCAAAACATGAACAGAACATTATTAAAACACACTAGGACAGAAAACGTTCAGAACATGTATTTCTTCCCATGAGCCTTTGCACCACTTCAGCCAAGAACAGTTCCAATGACCCCGCCCCTCCCATACAGAAACTTCCCATCCTTAGTTATCTCTGCTTCATATGATCTGTGCACTGCATACTTAGCCTGATTATTACAAACAACTAATGTGATTTAGAAATGAATATGGTTTTTAACAAAACATGAAATAATAAGTAGTGACCACTATGAAGTTTAATTACAACTAAATCTGGGTTTACAGTGTACAGTCGGCATGGAGACGTTTTCCTGGCACGGTGGACACCGTGAAGAGGTTTGCTGCAAAATGAGATATAAACCATTTGACAAAGAGAGGAGCCTTTTCCTATAGAATGATTGTTGTCACAAAATAATCCAAACTGCGGTACTTTATAAAGGATACTGTAATCCTAAACTGACAAAAATAATAGACTGGATCATCACTGTTTTAGGTATACTGAATGGCAAACTTGAGTTCTTTTTCTTTCCAAAATTGGATACACAGCCTCTAAATAGATTAAAATAAAGTTCCAAGGTATATTTTCACAAGAACTCAAAAGCAACATTGATCAATCACAGATTGTGTGGACATCCATTAAAGGACTATGGCTGTTTTGGACTATGGCCTGTAGCCGGCTCACAGTCACCTGTTGGTGGCTAAACAACTGCCGCTGGTAGCCGGCGCCCCGGAGCTCTGGAGCGGCTAAATACACCCAGCAGCTGCTGCTCGGCTTGTATCTTCCATCGCACTATAAACTGTTCACATTACAGTGCTTTAGTTTAAAGGTCCCATGGCATTAACATTTCACTTTATGAGGTTTTTTAACATTAATGAGTTCCCCCAGCCTGCCTATGGTCCCCCAGCCTGCCTATGGTCCCCCAGTGGCTAGAAATGGTGATAGGTGTAAACCGAGCCCTGGGTATCCTGCTCTGCCTTTGAGAAAATGAAAGCTCAGATGGGCCGATCTGGAATCTTCTCCTTATGACATCATAAGGGGAAAGGTTACCTCCCCTTTCTCTGCTTTGCCCGCCCAGAGAATTTGGCCCACCCATGAGAAAGAGACATCATGGCTTGAAAACGAGCGAAGCATGGCAGTTGGTCAAGGCCACACCCCCACCCTCTACCTTGCCCCCCCTCTTTCCTCCTCAATAGCAATTGAAGCTACAGACACAGAAATGGCACGTCCTAAGGAAAGCTACATTTTGTCCCCACCGGGGATAAAAATAATTCAGCAGAGGCAGGGATATGTAGACCAGAAAGGGGAAAATCCACCGCATCCCCCCCGGAAAATTGCACCTTGGTAAAGAGTATATGATTTGTAGTTAAACATGCAAAAGTACAATATGGTCCTTTAAGTTGACTTGAACTGCTCTATCCATCGATCCAAGCATCTCGCTGATTCTCTCCATCCTCATGAATCTTTCTCTTTGCTTATCTATGACTCTGTTACGTGTTATACAGTATATATATATATATGAAAATAAATCAACATCCGTTGGTCGTTTACCATATCTCCTCTAATCCTTTGCTCTCTCTTCATCCGTCCATTCACACTGACAGAATCGGGAGCATCAACTGCACCACAGAGCTCATTCCATTTTAATTGAGACGTCCATTTGAAGATGGACATGAATATTACATTCCACACGGCCTATTAATATGCTAAGGCCAGTCTAAATGTTTTAATATTCGCAGTGTAAATTATTGAAATTGAGTTCATGGGCAGCATCAGATCATTCGTCAGGAATGTTCAGTCTCTGATGTTCAGGAAGTGAGGGGATTTTAATCGCGTGCACTTCAGCTGAAAAAGGACGTGATTTCCCATGATGCACTCCCACGTGCTTGACCACCCCTCCCTGCGCACGGGACCTGGAGTCCCCATTTTTAGCTTTCTTAATTAGAGAGAAGGACTGTGTGTGTGTTTGTGTGTGTGTGTGTGTGTGTGTGTGTGTGTGTGTGTGTGTGTGTGTGTGTGTATGTGTGTGTGTGTGTGTGTGTGTGTGTGTGTACGTGTGTGTGTGTGTGTGTCTGTACGTGTGTGTGTGTGTCTGTATGTGTGTGTGTGTGTGCGTGTGTGTGTGTGTGTGTGTGCGTGTGTTGGTGTGTGTCTGTATGTGTGTGTGTGTGTGTGTGTGTGTGTGTGTGTGTGTGTGTGTGTGTGTGTGTGTGTGTGTGTGTCTGTATGTGTGTGTGTGTGTGTGTGTGTGTGTGTGTGTGTGTGTGTGTGTGTGTGTGTGTGTGTGTGTGTGTGTGTGTGTGTGTAGGTGTGCAGGCCTGTCTTTCTGTCTCCCCATCTGTCTTTGAAGTCACCAAGCATGTCAGACACACACACACACTCCGGATATTATTCTAAAAAATCCTCATCTGATGTTTCACTGAGCACAGACGTGTCGGGCAGCGACCACAGCGTTAAAGTTGGCGTTTCGAGTGACAGTCGGCAATTTAAGGCTGGTTGCACGGCGGCGGCAGCGGACGTCATCGCCTGCGGTTACACACACACACACACACACACACTTGTGCGGGTGTTGGAGAGGAAGATGGATCGGAGTACAGATTGTAAGTGACATGTTAATTTCTTCTCCGTCACTCACGACCGAGGCGTCCGTTATCAAAGTAAAAGGACACGAGCCCCAGCCATCAACGCTCTGTTCTTCTTCTCTTCTTTTCTCATTCCCCCCCCTCCCCCTTGTCTGCCCTCGTCTTCCTGTCTTGGAGCGTCCCAGGGCTGACTGTGATCAAGGAGATGTTTAATGTAGCATTTATGCTTTTCTGCTCACCCGTGTGTACCTATCTAACCCCCCCCCCTGTCAGGGATCTGCTTGATTCCTCCCCTCATCCTCCACCAGATGACTGCTCTTCATGCCCTTGATGGTCAACCATGATGGTTCTGCCTTGTGTTTTTCATTTTACAAGGGGGTGCATTTTACAACGCCGACATTTTGACCCAGAGAAAACTGAAAGTTGCACGGTTGACAACGGGAAGACAACCCAAGGGTTAAGGACACCAAACTGCATGGGATTAGCATGAAGTGGGCATTCATTCAGATATCTTGAGGTGAGAGGTCAAGGGACCCCTTTGAAAATGCCCTTGCCAGTTTTTCCTAACTTTGAAGCGTTATTTAGCCCCCTTCCTGGCAAGTTTTGGCGGATGCCTCAAGTCAGTGGTCTGAGGTACCCCCACAGCCCTGTCAGATGAACTCACGTACCCCTTCATTGATTCCCAATGTATTTTTCAAATGTATGACACCATTCATATAAAAGTGGATATTGTTTCTCAGACAATTGAATCAGTATTACCACTGATTCAATTGTATGAGAAACAATTTGGTCAGCAATCTTGTACTACTAGCCTACTAGGTTACTACTATTCAGGATGAAGCTGAATATTTGACCATTTATCCACTAACGTTACTCTTACTGTAAACAACAATTACAACCATTTATCCACTACTTATACCTAATCATTTGAACCGTTTAGCCATTCCTTTTAGCTACCTGTTGAAACTTCTGTGCTCACTTGCTAACTTCTCTTACATAACTGCAACATGTAGAGTTGAGGTCTTACGGTTGATAATGATAATGTTAATATGTTGATATATTGTTTTGTTTTTTATCAAATCATAATTTCAAAATGTTCAAATTGCAGTAGTTGGATACAATCTTTCCAAGTACCCCACTGGCAACTGCAGAAGTACCCCCTGGGGTACACGTACCCCTGGTTGGTAATCACTGCATTAAGTGTTAATATGATACCAGTATCTGCACTATAGCTTTAAAACAGAGACTGCTATAAAGGACTAAAGCACTCATTTGAAAGAAAATGGAGGTACCGACAATCGGTGCTTGGATCAAGAATATGGTGCAATGTATGTCCTTGGAGATACATAGATATATATATATATATTGAGGGGGGTATGAGAAAATCTGGAGGCCATTTGACCAGTTTGTTAAAAAAGACATAGGGGAGCTGCTTCTGTGATACTGTCATATCATTTTATTTTTATTTTTTGACTGTTGTGGTACGGCCGAGGTTGAGAGAGAAATTGTATTGTCGGTCGGGACGGGGGACGGGTTGTTGAAAATTGTATTGGCTATGAAAATGAATAAAAACATTGTAAAAAAATAAAAAATGTAAAAAAAATAGCCTTTTAAAGAGCCTCTAGTAAGGACCCCCCCCTCCCCCCAGCACTAAGAGGCCACATATTTGCTGTCAGTGCCAAAACGTTGCATATATGCTAAACAGAAAAACTGCATTCACAAAGTGATAATATTAATTAGACCCTTGTCAAAACGGACTCGTCACGACCATTCACAAATCAACAGTGTCAGCAAAGTGTAGTGTGGTATTTTGTCCACAGCACAAATTAGAAATAGTTCAGTTAGTTGTGTTCTGTGTCCTGCTGTGTGGTTTTCACACACGTGAGTGGGATGTGAAAAAGTTCTCATGTTCAGTGTTACCCTCAACTTAACAAGCGTTATTAATGTAAAGGTTACCAGCCGTGAGAGTGAGAGGGAGGTGTGTGACATATGATTCAAAACATCCCACATGATGTCTGTACTTCTGACCGTGAGTGTACTAACCAACACTTTTCTTTCTTTCTTTGTGTGTGTGTGTGTGTGTGTGTGTGTGTGTGTGTGTCTGTGTGTGTCTGTGTCTGTAGGCAGCCCTGGTACTACGGCTGGGGCTTCAACCTGCCGCGGGGTCAGGCTCTGCTGGACAAGTGGAACCAGATCCCCGACAACACAGACATCCTGGTCACACACTGCCCCCCACTGGGTGAGACACACATTACAGCACATACACACACACACACACACACACACACAAACCATAGACTGACACAAACACAAATATATGCATGAACCATTTGGCCATTTGTTTGTTTTGTTCATTCACACACACACATGCTCCGTGATGCATCCGAAGGTACACATGGGCACAGATCACTGAACTGTGCAAAGACATTACAATGAAATTATCTTTTAATCTCTCTCTAAATATGAATACAAATCATATATGCATAAAATATACACAAGCCAATGCAACTGGTGGAGAGAGAGAGAGAGAGAGAGAGAGAGAGAGAGAGCAGCAGGTGGAGGTGGAGTGTGTTGATATGGATGGTAATACAAAGGTAAACACACGCTGTAAATGTCTTATCAAAAGAAAGTAACATGCATTTGCAGCCTGCAGTTATTTTACATTTCCCTGAAGATCAAATTCAAGTTTGTGCCCTGATTGTTTGCGTTACAGTAATCAGCTCGAGTGTTCTTGAATAATAGCCTAATCTGATAACGAGTTCTCATTTATAGACAAGCCTATATTTAATCAGCATTTCTTTTCACCACTGCAACCTTCCTGTAAAGCTTTGTTCATACTCGCGCAAGGGCACCGTGGCGCGGGCCTCTGTAGATGGCGCGCAAGCTACGAGCATGCACGGAGATGTTTATGCTCAACGCATGATAGATAGATATACTTTATTCATCCCGAGGGACATTTTAGGCATCCAGTAGCTTAGACAACCATAACACAACAAACACACATAGGCTACACACATATATCTCACATACATATCAATCACTCACAGAAATTTAAAGAGTAACATTTTGTGAAGTGATTACAAAAGTCTGGTATGGACCGACCATGTGATGCAATGACCATGATAAGGTGCTATATGGTAGAGTGTGTGCAATGGTGGTAGTGCAAAAGTGAACAGTGCCGGGATTGAACAGAGCAATAGCGTATTATTAAATATTAACTACGACTATGAAAAGGAAAAAAATAATCTGCGAATAAGCAAGAAGGCGTAGAGAAGAAGTCGAGAGCGGAAGTAAAGGAAAGCCGGCTGCCTGCGAGTAAACACATCCATGATAAACACGGACGTACTGGAGTTACAATAATCCAGAGGTGCGAAACCACGCGCCGCGACAATTTGCAGAGCCTTTGTGCCGGACACGAAAGATGTTGGTGACGTCCTTTTCTGGCTCGCGGAACACTGAGGCGACCATAAACCTTCCTGTAACTCCCATCTGTGCTCAGTTTAATCAGTAAATTCATCGGAACACAACTCCAGCCTACTGCACCTGTTTGATAAATAAACTGCGTTTGGGGAGAATGCGTCACATCTGTGCCTGAAAAACTGCAGTAAATCTGGTCCTCTGTCGTTTATTTATTTATTTATGTATTTATGTATTCATTTATTAACCTAAAAGTAGTCACATTTAAATATATTGGGTCTAGAAATACTAGCATCAGCCTATAAAATATGCATCGTGTTTTATATTGTTTTATTAGATATACAGGAAAGTGATGACAGTGAGAGTATGACATACAACCAAGGTTGCCAGCTGGGCCTGAACTGGGGACATTTCCATTAAAATGCTAGTCCACCATGATGTGAGTTTTTGTAAACGCTCTCTACGATGCTTAAACCTCCCCCAGAGGACTTGACTTTAGTGGTCCTGGCAGCAAGTATGTGAATAGACACTCATACATATTCATACAAACCATATAAACAACATGATGAATCATTGTTGTGTTGTGTGGATGAACAACGGGTGAAAGTAATCAAAGCGGTGACTCACACAGTCCGGTCAGCTCGGCCCGCTCAACCTGAAAACACACTTTACCTTTAGCCTTCTTAGTGATCACCTTTCAGCTTCTACACACTTTTCATCCTCACACACACACACACACACACACACACAAACACAGATGCTGGCTCACAAGTGAACTGACATCCTGTAGGCACATCTCTGTCTCACACACAAACACACACAGACGCTCGTGCACACACAATCTTCTCTCTCTCTCGCTCTCTCTCTCTCTCTCTCTCTGACTCTCACTCTACCACACACACACACTTTCACACCTCATCTCCCGCTGCAGCTGTGGTGCTCAGACGAGTGTGTGTGATTGATTTCTGTGTCTTGCGTCTCGGCTGCGAACACGGACGTTTTTATTTTCCATTCAGCTCAGCGAAGTGTCTCCAGCTATCTGCTCGTGTAAGCCACCGGCATATGGAGCAGCTACAGCAGGCTACTAATGCATGAGGCACACACACACACACACGCACACATACACACACACACACACACACACAGACGAAAGCAACAGAGGAAATGGCATGAGAAAGAAAGAAGGATAAAGGAAAAAGGGGATGAGGAAGAAAAGTGTGGACAATAAAGTGAATTCTTTAAAGCACTAGAGGTCAAGAAAAGAAATCTTTCTTCGAAATCTTTTTTAAAAAAAAGAGTGCGAAAGGAATGATGGCCCAGAAGGTGACGGAAAAAAGGAGTGTGAGCAAGACGTCGTTTTGCACTGCACCAAAAGCTCCCGGTTTTTTTTTATGAGGCGCGGCAGATCGGCAGCTAGAGAGGAAAAATATGGCCTCTTTATCTGGCTGTGAGGAAGAAGTTAACAGCAGAGAGACAAAGAGAGAAAGTGAGACAAAAAGAGGAAAACCGGCGCACTGCCCATAGCAGCAGCTGCTTTGAAACAAGCGACACATTAGAGCAAAATACCCAGAGACACAAAAAAGCCCTCGTAACTTCTCACTTCACTTCCACAGTCTCACAAGGCTTGTAAAGAACGCATTTACAGTTTTAAGACATTTCATACTAAAACTGATACTAAAAGTATGGTGTTTTTTTTTACAGGTAGATACATTTAGAGGACAAAGAAGTCTGACTGTACGACTTTACCTGCATGACTGATTCACTGCCAGCTGAGAACATGGACGTTTTTATGTCTGTGTTGAATATGAGAGGGTCCATTAACTTGACTCTGTGGGATTTTTAGCCCTTTGTTTGGTAGTCAAACAATAAGAAATGCATAGAGAATCTTAAAGTCGTCCCCTAGAGAGTCTTTTTCTCTCTTTTCTTTTCCCCCGGTGAAGACTTACTCAAGCTACCAAATCATGAAACTTAGAAAAGCTACTTCTCACTTGTCATGGCACACAAGCATGCTATTATATGGCCACAATCTTTTGTATAGTTTTGGTCGAAGTCTAAGCAAGGGGCTAATTCAAACGACGGTTTGACATGAGAACTGACATGAGATTTGCAGCTTGGAGTCGAGTTGCAAAAATAAGGACTCACGACTTTACTTGGACTGATTTGAGACCTGGCTTACTTGAAAATCGACTGCCTGAAAACTTGACTTGAGACTTAAAGGTCCCATAGCATGAAAATTTCTCTTTATGAGGTTTTTTAACATTAATATGAGTTCCCCCAGCCTGCCTATGGTCCCCCAGTGGCTAGAAATGGTGATAGGTGTAAACCGAGCCCTGGGTATCCTGCTCTGCCTTTGAGAAAATGAAAGCTCAGATGGGCCGATCTGGAATCTTCCCTTTATGACGTCATAAGGGGAAAGGTTACCTCCCCTTTCTCTGCTTTGCCCGCTGTCAGTACCTGATCCGTACCGCCTGTAAGATCCGTTCTGCGCATGCACATAATTATGTAGTAGCAAACTAACGATGTCCCTGTGTGATTTGTACCACGCATGCGTTGAAACACTTTACGACCAAACATCACAACTTTTTTATTAAATCTTTATTATACAATAGTCATAGCTACAAACAATCGAGACTTGTCACTGACAAACAATCGAGACTTGTCACTGATCCAAAACCGTGTAGCGACGTCGTTGTTGTGTTGTTTATGTTAATGTTTTTACTTTTAATACTTCGTCTTGACTAATAACCATAGACTGTCTATTATTAATGCGATGAAGTGTAAACGTACATAAGTGTCCTTTTGAAGACGGGATGACAGCTCTTCCAGCCACTGCTGTATACCACTATAGTAGCTACATGCTAACGGCAGTAAACATGTCATCTTAGCTGGCAATGTTGTTAAATTCTCCCCAATTCCGGGTCACATTCCTGCTGAAACATATCCGATTGTGTAGTGTTTGGTTCAGAAGCCTTTATCTGCGATTTTTGATGTTAGAAAGTGCTGCTTCGTTCCACTACAATCTAACGTTAGCATACTCATAGCTAACTATTGTAGCTGCATGCTAACGCGACATAGCGGAGCATATATAGCTAGCTATATATGTACGTATGTAGCAGGACTTTGTACCGTAAAAAAATCACCAATAAAGGCTTCTAAACCAAATACTAAACAAATACAAATACAGTAAAGTGACTGAAATTTGGGGTGAAATGTCCAGCATTGAGCTACATAATAAAACACAATAAAGTTTGCTGGTCTCTCACAGAGATCTCATTTGTAGCCCTGTTTTTACCTGATACTTTCATCGAAGTACAAACACATGAAGTGAGAGGTATACACATGCTTAAACTTTATTTAAAGCATGATTAACCTGAAGCAGGACGGAGTCATGACTTAAAACAACAAAGCAAGGCTTCTAGCTCAGGCTAGCTAGCGTTAGCAAATTACCTTCAAAGTTGCAAAGAAATGATGAAACGTAAAATTTGAAGCCTTTATTTAATTTGCTACATGGTGTTGTACTGGATGGCCGGACGACTCTCCGTATATCATTAACAGATACTTCAGGCAACTCCAGCAAACACCTTGTAAACTTCATCTCTGCCATCATAACGGTCTACTGTCACTGTAATGTTTTCTTCTGGTAACCAGAAATGTCCAAACATCCTTACGCCAACGCGTGCATAGAGCTGTGAAGTTTGCCGGTGTTCACAAGCGTAGAACTGATCAGGCAGTGTCGTAAAACACGTTGAGTTTCTGCGCATGCGCTGAATAGTGCGCATGCGCAGAACGGATCTTACAGGCGTTACGGATCGGGTACTGACACCCGCCTAGAGAATTTGGCCCATGAAGCATGGCAGTTGGTCAAGGCCACACCCCCACGCTCCACCTTGCCCCCCCCTCTTCCCCTCAAAAGCATTTAAAGCTACAGACAGAAATGGCACATACTAAGGAAAGCTCATTGTGGGACTGGCTCTAGTGGCTGTAATTCTGCACCAAGGCTGGATTTCGCGAAAGAGACTTCAGATACAGTATTAGGGGACCACTAAGGTCTATATAAAAGAGACTTCAGATACAGTATTAGGGGACCACTAAGGCCTATATAAAAGAGTCTTCAGATACAGTATTAGGGGGACCACTAAGGTCTATATAAAAGAGACTTCAGATACAGTATTAGGGGACCACTAAGGTCTATATAAAAGAGACTTCAGATACAGTATTAGGGGACCACTAAGGTCTATATAAAACAGACTTCAGATACAGTATTAGGGGACCGCTAAGGCCTATATAAAAGAGACTTCAGATACAGTATTAGGGGACCACTAAGGCCTATATAAAGAGACTTCAGATACAGTATTAGGGGACCACTAAGGTCTATATAAAGAGACTTCAGATACAGTATTAGGGGACCACTAAGGCCTATATAAAAGAGACTTCAGATACAGTATTAGGGGACCACTAAGGTCTATATAAAAGAGACTTCAGATACAGTATTAGGGGACCACTAAGGTCTATATAAAAGCATCCAAAAAGCAGCATGCCATAGGACCTTTAAAGGCAAAAAGTTGAGGAGACTTGACTTCAGATGAAGTATGAAGTATGTACCTTTCACTCAGACTCCTTAAAGTTGGCCGTTCAATGAACTGTTTCCTTTAGAAGAATACGTTTTCCTCGTGGTTTTGGCCATTTTGCTTTTACAAAATCAAGTCAAATATCGAAGATGTAAGACTTGACTTGGACTTGCCCTTCAAGACTTGAGACTTGATTTGGACTTATTGTTAAAGACTTGGAAATTGACTTGGACTTGTCCTTTAATATTTGAAACTTGACTTGGACTTATTCTTAAAGGGTAACTACTGTTTCTTTTTTCAACCCTATTTTTTCCAACCCTATCTTCCTATGTTTTTGGATATAAGTGACTGATGGGAACAATAGTCTTTGACATTGGTCCAGTATTAAGTGAGATCGCTGCAGTCGGCAGCAGAGAAACAAGCTACAATGTGAGTTAATTGGGCAATTGTCCAGCTTGTATTTCAATTCTGTCGTTTTGCCACTGACAGGCTCAGATTAATATTCTAAGGGTCTGACAACATTATGGAAAGGATTTCTAAGGAGGTCGACCTTTCTGTTGAAGAGTAAGATCCATGAAAATTGCGTTCACTAAACCCACCAGACTCCATGTAAATAAACAGTAATTTTAGCATCGTAAAACACACTTCATTCAAAGTCAACAGAAACTAAATAAAACTATGAAAAGCCGTTTTGGGTCATCTTTCCACTTTTCCGACCATCACAACTCTAGTTTTGGTTGAAATAAACACATAGTTTACCGATTTACATGTGAAGATATGTTGGCTCTATACACGCTAAAAGTATTGTTTTTTTAAATGGAGTCTGGTGGGTTTAGCACTAGCGACCTCAGAGCTGTTTCTGGTTAAACACAAAGGTTTTAAAGAGGTTTTAAAAAGGTCTATCTCTGTAGGGATCCTTTCCATAATGTTGTTAGACATTTAGAATATTAATCTGATCCTGTCAGCAAAAACAGCACTTTTAGTGGACCAAATTGATGATGCACATTTGCCCCAGAGGGTCACATTCCAGTCCGGTCTGTGGCTGCCAGTTACAGCGTTCACGCGTAATACTGGACCAGTGTCAAAGATCATTGTTCCCATCAGTCACTTACACACACAAAAAATAGGAAAATAGGATCCAGGTTGAAAAAAATGATAGTTACCATTGAAAGACTTGAGACTTGACTTGAACTTTCCCCTTAAAGACTTGGAAACTGACTTTAACTTAACCGTGCCCTTAACAGTTTGTTGAAGGCCCTTTTTCCTGTTTCAATATGACGATTATTTTTTATCTGTAATCTTAGAAACAAGGTTCATACAAAAGTGCAATCCCAGAGACGACAGTAATGATCTCTTTCCTCCATAGACATTTAGCCACAGGTGGTAAAGACAGAACTTTCTGGACCCCCCCCCCACCTTTATCGTGTCAGTTTTCTGGCAGCTTCCAGGCAAACTGTGCCATCACTGGATTACAGATCTCTTTTCTCGAGAAGCTGTCTGCCTGAAGAGGATGAACCTGATTTTGGACACTGGTTGAAAGCAGTTTAAAGACGTCATATCAAGCTTTGAGAATTTTATGAGGTATTTTTGTTTTTACAATTTTCTGGCATTTCACAGGCAAACCAATTTCGATTGATCAAAACAATCCTAGCAGGACTTTAACGCTTTCAGTTTCTTTTTCTCATTTGATAATTGGTTCTTTTGTTCACTTCACTCTATTTTTCTTTTTCCTGTCTGGCCGGAGCGACAGAAGGCAGGGAAGATGGAGGCACGAGCTCCTCAGTCATTTTATTTCTCCGACTTGATGCTTTTATTGACTCAGCATGAGCAGCATCCCTCCTCGCAGAGCAGCCACTAAATCATAAACCCTCCGTGCTTCATCCTTGTCACACACACTGTGAAGTCTGCATCTGTGCGTGGTTGTGATTGATCTTTTTTTTTTTTTATGGCTGCTTTCTAAGAGTCTTTTTTTTTTCTTTTTTTTTAGTGTGTGTGGTGCGATCTGCAGTTTTTGCCGTTAGACAAGGACCCGAAATGGCGAGCTTCGTTCTAAAACGTGATATATCGCCTTTTTGAAGGGAGATGAAATTTATGACCCTCGCGGAGACACATTCAGCCGCGGAAACAGCGAAAATCACATCACACTGCTGCCCGTTGAACGCATTAGTGAAATGATCCAAAGAGGATCGTTACTGTACAGCCGCCAGTTTATGTAGAAAACTAACAGGATTAAAGTGGCTGGGTGTAACTCTCAGTTTGTGTTGATTCTAACGGCCAGTGTTTTTACCACACCTGCTGCCAGGGCTGTAGTCAATTCCAGCTTGGTCGAGTCTGAGACAGAGGTTCAAGTCCAAGTCAAGACCGAGTCCAAATGAGAGACAGTCAATACAGAGACAGAGAAAAAAAAAAAAAAAAAGAAATCCTCTTCAATACCACTATGTATATCTTCTATTTTAAGATGATCATTTTCCTTTAACCTACCTACCATCTCAGCACCACGTTATCTCATTCTGGGCCACAGCTCTTCATTTGTGGCCTGGTGGTGTTCGCAGGCTCTGTGAGAAGCAGCGGGTTTAGTGTGAGGTGTGTTTGATTTGCATGTCGCTGTGTGCAGGTTTCCTGGACTGGGTCCCGAAAAAGATGCAGCGCGTGGGGTGCATGGAGCTGCTCAACACAGTCCAGAGGAGAGTCCAGCCCAAATTACATGTGTTCGGACACATTCATGAAGGTACGCGCATGCGCTTGTAAAACACTTAAACACGCACACACACACACACACAATACTGCGGTTACTACAGAGGCACGTATGGTGGATATAAAACATCTACAAATGTAGATGTTTTATATCCACGTTTGTGTTGTTGTTTGACCATGTTTTATGACCATGTTTAATGGAAAAAGGGGGGAATTGCTGTGTGATTGATCAGTGTATAAATCAAACGTGAGTAGGAGAAAGAATCCCACCCTGGACTAATGTACGTGTATTCCGTTACATCCCCACATATGTACACACATATTTGCAATGTGATGTTTTTTAGTCAGGGATGTGCTCTAAATATAAACTAATCTCCTCCCCCCTTTTTGTATTTACAGAATACAGTTTACACATTTTGAGGCTGACATAAATCCTAATGACCTAAATTCATATGGTTGCGACATCACATTTAGCATCAAACTAAAGGAAAGGGACCTCTAGCTTTACCGTATTCTGAAGGCGGCAGTTTGTTTACACACATTTCCACCATCACTGTGTCTACATTTTTCTCACATATCTAAACATACAGCTTATTATGTAAATCCGGCAGTCACATGTAGATGTAGCGCAAATAGAGGAAAAGCCATGTATCTAGATCCGGGGTTTAACTTATAGCTTTAGTGCGTAACCTTTTTGATATTAATGAACGTCCCGTTACATTCCAGCCATTGCTAAATGAGTTGCTACAAAGCTAATTAAGACTATCAGCTCCACACAACTCTCTGGATTTCTCAGTGTGACTATGTTCAGAAGATTGTGGCGTCCGGTGACTTTCCCGCGCAGAAACTCAAATGAAGATAATGACCTCTTCTGAAGAGTCTATCATGTTTTTTTAATCCTCCGTGTCCTCCTTGGCTGCTAGCTACTGCGTGGAGGAAGGGGGGGGGGGGCTGCGCGGTCACAGAAGGCTTGTATCATGCGGACTCGCCGACAGTTTTGTTGTCATTACTTAGAAATCCTCATGGGGGAGACAGAAACTACACACTGTAGCTTTAAAGAGAGACGGAGCAGGGACCCCCTACTACATATATTGTATAACATTGAGTTGCAAATTAAACTGGTCTTACAATAACGAGTAGGGCGGCCTAAAGCCTTTAGTGCATAAAATACTAAGCTATTAAAATAATAATTGTTGGCATGAGTTTATAAATAATGTTTTAATTTTAAACATTCATGTGGCTCAGTGAATCCTTTGTTATTAACTGTATCTGTGGACGGCTACCTTACCCATTGGCCAGTAAGCCTATCATCCCAGTTTTCTCACAAATAGGCAGGGCCGACCCTGCTATGCCCTGCAGTAACTCTGAGGACCCTCTAGGGGTCCCAGACCCCCTGTTGAAGATCTCTGATCTAGATCATAGTATTATCTATGCCTTAAGCTAAATATTTGTAAGTTAATTAAATTGACTGAAAAATCCAATTCCAGCCACGTAAGCTGAAAAAACATGGATGTGATGTACAATAGTTTTCTCGAAGAGCAATGATGAATGACGAAAATTATTAAAGTGTATATTCGAGAATACCCAAGCCGCATTTCAGGATTGCTTCCTCGGTCAGGGGATCAGGTCAGCGCTGAGCCCCTGGAGCAGCGCCCCCCCTCTCCCACAGAGAACCAGATTAGAAACTCAGATTTTATAACAGGAGAAAAAGGCTGAAAACAGCTCTCTTATTAAAGTTGAGGACTCAGAATGAAATTCAGAATGGCAGATGTCCTCAGTGTGTTTTGTATTCATGTATTCTGAATCTGAAAGGACCAACACAGACATCTGTTCGTATCCAAGACATGGTGAAAGTGACACCTACACTTAAAAAAAATCACTGATAGTGCAAAGCTAAATTGGAGTACTTTCGGAGAGATGGTAACTTGTGCTTGACAAAATGGTTTTACACTTTTGCATCTGCCATTTGGAAGGAACGTTGATCCAAAGTGCCTTTGAAGCAGCGTTTTATTTTAACTGTAGGGGTGTTAGCGTCACACTCATGCATACATTTTCTCAATATGAATTCTCGGCATTTTAGAATGAGCTGCGATACCAAGCACTTATAAGGTCCAACCGATGACCTCTGTGTTTGCGTATGTATTATGATCCCCATCAGATGCATCTCAGTTGCTATTCGTCCTGGGCTCCACTGTGATTGACAGTACTTCCTCTGATTAGTCTGTATCATTTAACCATATATTAGTCAATATTATTGGACATTTGTGTGCCTTTTGGGGAGGCAGCACTTTAGTAGCATGCGGTTAAAAAAAATAAACAATTCCATATTGGGCCGCATTGAAGTTTTGTACTATTATAATAAAAGAAAAACTGCTCATGCTTGAAACGTGAAAATGGAAATGTATACAGTTAGCTGCTTTATGACTGACTACTGCAGCACAGACATGTAACATGAGATAGGCATGGTGTCAAATCCATGGCAAACACTGAGGACGAGAGACTATGGTCAAAACAGAGAGAGAGAGAGAGAGAGAGAGAGAGAGAGAGAGAGACAGAGAGAGAGAGAGAGAGAGAGAGAGAGAGAGAGAGAGAGAGACAGAGAGACAGAGAAACAGAGAGAGACAGAGAGAGAGAGAGAGAGCCACCGACCCACATGCCCACATAGGTCGTCTAACATAGGGGTTCTCAACTGGTCTCACCCTGTGACCCATATTTCCCCATGGTCATAAAGTCGCCACCCACTTTTATAGAATTCAAAACAAGCACATTTATTTTTCAGAAATAGGCTTTCTTCTACCTTTTTTTTTCACATAAATACACATATTTACATGTGCAAAGGGAGAGGGAGAGGAGCATGCCAACTGCATGGACAAATATGACTAAAATAAATGAAATATCAAAACATCAACACAAACTTAAAGTTAATGAAATTATGGTTACCATGGCTACAGCGCTAGACTGCTGCATGGCTCTGACGCTTGTCCATAAAAAACACCCAAAAAAAATGTTTCAAAATAAATAAAAAAAAAGTCCAAAATCAGATGCGCATTAAAAATGATTTATTTCATTTTGACCTGCTGTCCATGAGCCACCCAGAACGGGTCCTACCAGTTGAGAATCACTGCTCTAATACATACATTAGTCGAGGGCGTAATACATGACTACTACCCTCTAGTATGACCCACGGGAGCTAGTTTAAGACTGACGCAGTTGTCAATTTCCCGTCAAAAGATTAAAAATAAAAATATTACAACACCAGGCGCTTCACGCCGTGCGCCTAGATCGTTAAAATAGGGCCCATTGTGTGTTCCTGTTTGAACAAAAGTGAAAATAAAACAACTCTTAAATGTATTTAACCTGTGCACACCTGTAAGACAGAAACAAAGATGCTCCTGTTTTAAGGTTTGGAAACGTGACTGTCTGTAAAAACGTTGGTGCTGATAGCGTGCAGGAGTTCACCCTTTTCCACTGCTCACCCAGGTTACGGCATGATGACTGACGGCACCACGACGTTCGTCAACGCCTCAGCCTGCACGGTCAACTTCCTGCCCATGAACGCGCCCATCGTCTTCGACCTTCCAAACCCCCGGACCACATGACTAAAGCGAGAGCGCCCAAAAACACCTGCCGCCAACCAGGAGAGCTAGGTGAGGTCGGGTGGTCAGAGCGGAGCAGGTGTCTGTAAATATGAGGCACACATCCAGTACGGTACATGCCTGGAGATAGAGTGAGACTAAGTGAGGAACGCTCCCTCACGCTATTAATGTTATTTTATCTGCCACCATTTCTTCATCTCAACACTGAGTCGAAAAGCAGACACACGGACGAGTGGAGAGACGCTTTTACATAAGGACAAATGGACATTTCTCTGTCCTCTTTTACTGCACTGACAATCTGATGGGGCTCTCAAGAGAGATAGGAGGCACCCAGACGTCCCTGTTGGTCTTTTTCACTTCATTTATATGAACTGTAAATCACAAAGTGAAACAACCCAACACCTCGTCTCCGTGACAGTTGTGGATAAGCCTCGACTCAACAGCAACGGTACATTTGCCTGAGGGAGGATTGTAACGGAACTTTTTCTCCCTTTCCATTTTTTTTAAACATTACTTTCCTCATTTCTTCCCGCCTCTTTCTGCCACCCTTATCTTCCTCCTGTTTCTCTCCCCTCCTCTGGCCCGGAGCATGATGTGGTGTGTGTTTTTGCCAGTGTGTGTGTGCGTGTGTGTGTGTGTATGTGATCAAATTGAGTGTGTGAGGGCAGCAAGAGGTCTCTGCCAGGGGCTGTGTGAGAGTCAGGGTGTCGAACATGACACCGCTCCCCTGGGCCCCATTACAGCCCCCATAAGCCTCTTAACCACATGCAGCACTTTCCCTTTTTCCTTCCTCTCCACTCCACTCCTCCTTCCATGTAGCTCCCCTATCACCTTTTCTCCTCTTCCCCCCCCCCCCCTTCCTCTCTATCCTCCATGCTGTGAATGACTAGCACAGCTCTTTAGCGACTAACTGAGAAGGCGGGCTTTTTGGACTGCAGGTAACATACGACGTAAAGGTGCTACATGCTAACGCTGCTTCTGTACAGTCACGCTAACCTCCAACTTCCAAGCCGCGGTGGTTGTTTCAAGCACCCTCCCTCGTGTTGGGAGAGATGGAACTTTCTATCCTTTTTTTTTTAAAGAGGAGTAAATCTGTAACTACATGTAGTGTAACTGGTCTTTGTAAATGTACTCTGTCAATGTAAAGAAAAAAAAGAACTTGAAGATTTCCACGTTGTTGCTATGCTTTAAAAAAAAAAAAACATGTTCATATTTGTGCTTATTACATTACCTTTGGTCTATTTCTTAGTAATGTAAATGCTTATTATGGTATTTTCTCCTCTGTGAAGCTGCTCGGCCCCATTATGGTGATTATTAACTCTTTCACGTCTCTTATCTGTGTTTTAAAAAGAAAAGCTTCCTTTTTTCTCCCTTTGCTCTATTTTCTGAATTGAGCTGTTCTCAGTAAGAGTCTGAATGTGCTTAGCATAACAAGACCACGTCACACTTTGATCCTCCTGCTCTCCGACATTATGTTTGAACGTTCCCTGGGGCTGCAGTTTACTCCCGCTTCCTTAGCACATCAGCATTCATTGTGCCAGCTGATGTCTTAATGTTTCCAAACAGGCAAAGGAGGAAAGAGCAGCAGAATTGCTCACCAAGAAATGTGTGTGTGGTGGATGTGTGTGTGTGTGAATGAATAATGGTGGGAGGTGCGTGCACTTGTTAGAGCATGAACAACAGTCTGAGTGTAAGTGTTATGCTAATGTTATGTGGAGCAGTTTGAGTTTTAGACACGGAAATTGCAGACATTTTGGCTGCTTCAAGAGACAGGTTTAGAATGAGGATTAGGTGCACAGGGTGAAGAGAGTCTGGCCACTGCAGCTAGATCATAGATACATCCAGAGCTTAAACTGGAAGTCCTAGAACTAGGGCGGGTATCGTTCAAAAATGTCCCATACCAATACTAATACCGGTTCCTAAGCGATACTTTTTTCCGATACCAATTTCTTTTTTTCTTTTTTTCAAAGACAAACGTAACGTTAGACAGCCAATCACCAGCATTATTAGATCTTGGTAGAAGCATGCTGCATCCTTATTGGCTCACGAACTCTGATGAGATTTACTCCTTAGGTATTACAATTGGGTATTGAATGACAAGGCATTTTTCGATACTTGATGCTTTAGAGTGCCTTAAAAGTTTTGAAATCGGTACCTAATACCCTTTTCTAAATGTGGCATATGTCAAATTGGCATACGCCGAACTCGTTGGCATGAAAGAAAATGAATGCACACCAAATCGTACGATATCCTACGAAATTAGGCGACAGCCGGCCGGTCACGTGACGATCGGTCACATGACAGTTACGTTTAGTGGTCTTTACAGTTCAATTTCGCCGACAAAAGGTTACTGGGAGCCGTCTACAGAGCACCGTGAGCTGTCGGTTGTTTTAGCGGCCGTTGCTAGTTGAGTTTAGCCAACAAAAAGTGACTTTGCACCGCGAGGTGACGGTCCTTTCAGGAGCAGTGGCACTTTATCCGACAAAAAGTAAGCGTCATGCAGCGACGACACTTAAAGCTATAGTGCGTAGTTTCTGTCGCCCCCATGAGGAATTCTAAGTAACGACAACAACACTGTCGGCGCGTCCACATGATACAAGCCTTCATATAGCGCTAGCATGCTTCGGTTAGCCCCCTCGTCTCGGCTGGTGACGTAGAAAGCCGTGCAGATGTTGACCAGCTCACCCAGAGACTGAAGGCAGGACACATTCAGAAACCGTATCTCACTCAAAACAGCATGGATGGTTTCTTTTCAAAGTTTGTATGTGTGTGGAAGCACCAGAGACACAAAATAACACCCCAAATCCCAGAAAAAGTCATTTCTTCATAATATGGGCACTTTAAGATTAGAAAAAAGATGGTGGTTCGGAGTAGATTACTTTTCGTAGTTATATGTACGAATGGTGAGAGAAGAACAGCCTAAATATGAATGTGCTGGCAATATTGTTTGTGCAGGTTATACTAGTTAGTTCTTAGTTATTAAACTGCTGGTGGAACCATCAATGGCGTCCAAAGACAATAGTAGGTTTATTGATCACAAATATTTGAACGCGTGCAGAGCAGGTAATAGGGTTTTAGATTTGGTGGCTAATAATGAACATTGCAGCATGATGCCAACTCAAGAGATTTCCTGAGTGGATGTGATTCCGATTCACAAGGTCCCGATTTGATTTGATTTTGATTCAATAACAATTCGATTTGGGATATTTCAGTTGCAAAACCAATTTTCCTTGGATATGAAAGAGATTCTACAATTGTACAAGGCTCCCTCTAACCTGGTGCATTATTGAAATGATTAATGTTTACATTAAGAATTGACCCAGATGCAGTTACGATAATGTACTTTTTAACACACTACAGCAGTCAACACAATAAAGTGCAGCTTCACTGAGTGACATTTCATTCAGATATCTTGAGTGTAGCGTCCAAGGGACCCCCTTTTAAAATGGCCTTGCCAGGTCTGCCCTCGCCAAAAATGTTATTTAACCACCTGGGTTCCTTAGGTCTTCTAGTTATAGTCAAAAACTATCATGTCATACTCGGCTTTGAGTTTGTCTTATAAAACCAAACTACTGTTCCTACGTTGGCATTTTTGTTATACGGTATGGTACTTCCTGCAGTTGTTTCACATTAAAAGCCTACTGGTAAAGGTAGAGGGGGGTTTAACGGTATGTTAGAGTTTCTCTCGTCAAGCAGGTAAGAACTATCTCTGCTCAACACTTCTGTCAAATTCTGCGAATATCTCCTCACGGTCACCCTAGCTCTCTGTTTTCTGTGTGCGCTGTGTAAATCTTATTTGGTAATGGGCTGCCATTGTTTGCGATGGCTGCTCCCAACTGGTTGGCTTCACAGCAGCAGCGACAGTCTGCTAATCCACAACCTAGCCACAACCTAACATTGATTCTGCCATATTTCGTTTGGTCAGCAGAGACACTAGCAGAAGTGGTCGCTGGCTATCACCAGACCAAGCTCAATCTTTTAAGACTGAACATTAGTCTGGGGAGTCTGCTCTGTATTTTGGGTTGTATTTGTTTGGCAGTTGAGTTCAAATATCAACAATCTTTGCGCTGCATCGCTTACTGCACCTTTACTTGTCCCACTTTATTTAGGTTTATTTAGGTTATTTGTTGAACTCTGGCATAATATATCATTACAACTGAAGATTTTAGGCATGAAGTGGGCAGACTTTAGATCAGGGTTAGCAGTGATATGTTTGAATGTGTCCAGAGGACAGTGTGCAAGCACAACATCGGGCGTGTGTGTCTGTGTGGGTGTGGGTGTATTTAATAGGAATAGTAGGAGAGTTTAAAAAGGAGAGGGAGTGCTCAGCCTCATCATTTAAAACACAAACTTAATTAGTCCCAAGAAAGGAATAAAGGGAACTATTAAAAACCAAAAGATGGGAGGAACTTTCATCTCTCAGTTTCATAAAAAGCTGTCTGTTTGGTCCGACTCTCCACTTCCAGTCCTCATTTAGACGTCTCACTTTGATGCTCTTCTGCTTCAGTAGTTGTGTTATGCGTTTCCTGTTTTGCCAAGAAAAAAAAAGTGCTGTACTATTTCTTGATTTCTTTCTTGAGGCATGCTTAAAAGGAGTTAATGACTTCTGCTACTCAGACAATCTGCATATGAAGAGTTTTGTTCCAAAATGAGATATCTTCTTTTAAAAAAGGACGCCTATGCAGTCTGAATGATTGACAGCTGAAACTTGAAAGCAGATTGCGATGGTACTTTTTTTAAAGCATCTTAGTAGTAACATTTCTACTGACTGGACCCTCTATATTTCAACAAGACTAGATGGTTATAAACTTCAGGTCTTTTCCCTTTTTTTTTTAAATGGATGTATAGCATTTTGGAATGAAAGTGTTCATATGGTATTGTATTTTGCCATCGTTGTTGGGGGCATTTTTTTTTTGTAAACTGTAAAACAAGAAAACGAAGACCCAACAGTGGCAACATGTTACTGTGTTGCTCCTGGAGACAACTCTGAAAATGTAAAAGTACCTCTCTTTCTTAAAACCATAAGGGTTCTGCTGATTCTGAGAGATTATTCACTGATTGAATAAAACCTTATCTGTGACCGGTGGATCATGCTTCCTTACTTCCCTGCCTTTTGTCTCTCCCCTCCTTTATTTTTCTTGTTCTAAAGAGAGAGAGAGAGAGAGAGAGAGAGAGAGAGAGAGACGAAATTAAGGCTGCTGAGGAAACTTTTCCCCGTCCTGGTCTCTTTTGTTCTACTCAAAGGTATCTGTGTCTCGTATCAATTATAGAGCCCCGAGCAGCGAGTTAATTTCCAGTAGCAACAACCCTCTCCGTCTCTGTCTCCCATTTGGTTCCGCAGGTCTTCCACACCTCTGCACATTCTAATGAGAACCCCCGTTCAAATAATTACATTAGTAATCCCAGGGGAGACCGGGCAATTTATTCACGGATGCTTTGTACTTTGCCATTAATACAACTAGCTTTCATATACTCTTTCTCACTCTGCCTATCCAACCATAATCCTGAGCTCCTCTTATTTTTTTACTCAGTTTCTGATCATCCCTTTTCCATTTCATCTGCTTGTCCCCCTCTCTCCGATTCCTCAGATAATGACTCCCAGCTCTCTGTGACAGACGTCCCCCTCTTATCTTCTCTGCCATCCATGTCACTTCACACTTCCCATCTGAACAAAAGATGCACCCGGTCCTTCCCGTCGTCTGCATCACTAAAGAAGGCACTTTATTTGATTGGCTTTGGGACACAAATCAGTGTCAAATAGTCACAGAAGGGAACGACTCAAATCATTTATCAATCTCTCCTTGTTCATCTTTATTTCCTCATGTTTTTCAGTCATCAGATCCCTTGATGGATGGATTTATCGTGTCAGTGGCAGGTCTTGCTGTCAGGGCCAGATAAACCCACCAAGGGGCCCGGGGGGGGGGGGCAGAAATGAGCTGTGGGCCCCTATACCCCCACCCATATTAGTTTGGGATGATCATTTGTGATCATTTTGCACTCAGATGTATTATTAAAGAATATGCACCATGTAAGCATACTATTAAACAATGTTTTTGAAGTATTCAAATTAGGGAAGGCTTTTTTGACCCCCCGATCTGATTTTTTAAATATTGAATGTCTGCCGATTAGAGGTGTGAATCTCCACTGATCTCCCGATTCCATTACGATCACCATGTCTTCGATTCGATATCTCGATGCATCACGATGAGTCACATACATTTTTCTATTAAAGCCATATAGGATATTTAATTCATAGCTTTTCAAGCTTCAAAAACAAAACATTCTGCAGTGCTCTAATACTAAATAAATTGGATACATAAAACTACAGCACTGAGCACATGGCACGTCCTGAATGTGCAAAACATACCAGAATATGTAAACAGAAAGGTTGTTAGGCCTACATTAAATTGTAAACAGAAATAATCGATTATGGCCCGGCCGATTATCAGCAGCATCGTCCATGTCCACGATTCCATGCATCGATTATTGGATTCATTTCAACACCTCTACTGCCGATACCGATGTATTTGCTCAGGTAATAGAGCTGCACACCGTTTTTTTTGTTTACAAGAATAACTAAGTAAACAAAGTAACTAAAATATGTCTTAACTCATACATTTAACTCAGCAAATGAGTCTTTTCTCTCAACACCAAAAAAATTAAAATAAAGAGTTTCAAGATCCCCGCAGACAATGAAAACTAAACTTAGTGACGCCTCTTGTGCTTAATGGTCAATCTTTGATTTTCTTCTTGTGTTTACCGATGTCGGCTCCAGGACCGACATCAGCGCTGTACTATGGTACTATGGTCTGGCTACACCACCTATCTATTCTGGGATAGGGGGGAAAAAAAACGATCCCAGTAATCACAAACAAATCATCCCAAACTAATATGGGTGGGGGTATAGGGGCCCACAGCTCATTTCTGCCCCCCCCCGGGCCCCTTGGTGGGTTTATCTGGCCCTGACAGCAAGACCTGCCACTGACACGACAAATCCATCCATCAAGGGATCTGATGACTGAAAAACATGAGGAAAAAAAGATGAACAAGGAGAGATTGATAAATGATTTGAGTCGTTCCCTTCTGTGACTATTTGACACTGATTTGTGTCCCAAAGCCAATCAAATAAAGTGCCTTTTTATTAATCCAGACGATAGGAAGGACTGGGTGCATCTATTTTCAAGCGAGCAGCGGGGCGTGTGGACACCCGGGCAGGAAGTGAAACAGCGAGAGCATCCAGTCAATTTACCAAAATACACCCCCCAATATCGCATGTTTCCTCTACAACACCACAGATGACGAGAGATCATCTTGGAGGTGGAAAAACATGATATACGCCACAGATCTATTTTATAATGACAACGTCAGAAAAGAGAAGGCATGGAGGTTAACTGTAGGAGTGCTTGGAGTGGAAGGTAGATGCTAGCTCAATAAACATCTTTACAGTACAAAGTAGAGACAATATAATCTGCGAGTTGGACAGCAAGACACTCCGCTTCTGAGACACAGTCCCAGTGTGGTATGGCGCGTGGCGGAGGACGGAACAAAACCGGGACGCAGCACAGACGTGCCCAGTGGAAAATGGGGGTCATTTTCTCAATCAGCTTCTTGTATCAGTGATCCTGTTCCTGCATGACACACTGTCTGTGTCTGGTCTGAAGTGGGTGGGATTTTCGTGGAAAAATGATACATTCAATGCCAAGAGTTTTTCAAGTTCTTGCTCTTCTAAGTTGATTGCAGGTCCGTCTATTGCTATTCCCTATAATGTTTAGTGTCCATACATTTTCAGGGGATTCAAAGCTACATTGTGTAAGAATTCCTCCCATCTAGCGGTGACATTTTATATGACAACCAACTGAATATTAATTTCTAGCCCTTCCTCCTACGGTGGCCGAACCTGAAATTAGCTCTTAGTGTCTCCATCGTTTACACGCAGCTGTTCTAGCCACTCCAATATTAACTTTGGTCTTGTAGCTTTGCCTGTCGCGTTGTCGTTTTAATTCTCTTTTTCGCTTTCTTGGCGACTCCGTTACATGTCCTCGAGAATAGGCGTGATCCTCCATCTTCAACAGGCTTTCAAATCTGCCGGCAGTCGCGAGTAATCTCCCCCTGGCATTCGTCACGGTGCCACTGAGTGTAAAAGTGTGAAAGGCGGAGGCATGTCCCTCTTTGGCTAATGTATTTTAAAGATGGAGGCGCTACATGGCGGCTGCCATTCCAGCGACTCGCTCGTATGTATTCTGAATGATTCTGAGTGGCAGATTCTACACGTACGAGAATACTCTCATTAGTTGGTGGAAGTAATTACACATGAATGAGCACATATTTGTGAAAGAACAAAGGGTTTTTTGCTAAGAATCAACTCAAAACATTACGAGATACATTACTAAGATTAGGTCAAATGCGGAGTGATCTGCTCACCATTTCAGGTTCTATTTTGCTTTATACAGTGCATAATTACCATATAACAAATTGCAATTAACCAAATTACCACAAAGTTATTGCCAAACACTAAATCTGGGGTCCCTGAGCGTCTGGGGCCTTGGGGCAGTTGGCAACCTAGCCACGCTTGCTGAAGCAGCAGTAGGCATCTGAATGAAGGTCAGCGAAGAAAGGCCCACAGGAAGTTGTTGTAGCGGATCCTTCCTGCGGTGTTGGCATCCAAATAAGAGCTGAGGTGGAAGAACTCCTCCTCTGACAGTCTGACGCTGAAGTGGCGCAGCACCTGCAGGGCAACAGCGGCAAAAGTTGGAGTTGGAGTGCCTACGTGTGAACATTTGTGTGTGTCCTAGTGTTTCGGGTTGGGGTTTAGGAGACGTCATCCCAGAACAGGTTGCTAATTGTTTCTATCGATTAGCCCAGGGAGCGTTGTCGTCTGTGAAATGTACAGCAGGTAAATGGCAGGGACAATAAAACAGGAGTGTCAGCTGCTGCTCTCCTGGGCCAAAATGTCAGAGCCGTCTTGTTTCAACCTTCAGCTTAATTGAGCAATTAAAATTACTGATTGGCTGTCAAGTGGTGTGTGTGTGTGTGTGTGCGTGTGTGTCTTGAGCATCATGGATTTCCAGTCACCCACCATCATTCTTCTACAGACATTTTGATAGAAGAAACACATGTGAAGCGATCGCATCAATAATTCATGAAGAACCAGTTTGTCTCTGAGTGTTTTGCAGGTGGAGCCCTGCGGGGGGGGGGGGGCGGCACTGTAACCGACCTCACCTGCCTAAAGTCCTGCACCGAGACACTTCCCGTGCGGCTGCGGTCACACGTCAGGAAGCAGCGTCTGATGGCGGTCCAGGAGGAGCGAACGACATCGTGCATCCTCAGCATGACCTCCACGCAATCTTTGCTCAGAACACCCTGGCTGGCCTGAACCGGACCAGACCGTGCAGTCATCCCATCAGACAGGGTACAAGGCCCAAACAGGAAGTCACGAACAACCAGAAAGAAAGAAAAAAAAAAATAAAAAGGTGAGAGCCCACATTAGCGCTACTATTTCATTTCTTCACAAGCTGAGACGCAGAACAAAGTGTTGTTTGTTCTATGATCAGATAAAAAAAAAAGGTTTTGTCTGTGAACTCGTGTAGAGACACGCCATAGAATCAGATAAGATGCGGGGGGGGGCAATTTTACACAGATGGTGGTGGGTTCGGTCAAGACAATGCAGGTCTTTGTGATTCCAAAGTTGGTTTGGAAGCTTGCAGCTCATGGGTTGCCAGATTAGGGCCCTCACCCACACGCTCCAGCTCAGTGGCTCAGCGGGAGTCTTTTAAGAGCGTGCCCACCCGTGTGTCATTGTTCAAAGCTTCATATACACCTCCCCATGCCAGAAAAGCACCGCAAACTCACCAAACTTGCCCAGTTTGCTTGTCATAGGAGGCGATAGTCGAGAGCCTGAGGGTGGGAGGTCCCCGCTGAGTTTACACAATCTGGCAACCCAGCGTCCCCCCCCCCCCCACACACACACACAAACGTACTTACTTATAACCCAATTTAAACTTGCAGCCAATAAAAGTACAATACATCAGATGTTAAACAGAGGAAAGGAGAGGGACTGCAGAGTTAATTTGAAATGTGCTGCTCAGCATGGGCATGTGTAGCTGAAAGTACATACCCCGTGTCCCAATTTCACATTAACTCCAACTGTGATGACTGGATACATGAGGGAAAAGTACATTTCCAAATTGCTAACATGCATACTAAAATCTCAACCCGCTCGTGGGGAACCTCTCCCTTCAGCCAATCAGCATCCTCCACCCCGAAGATGAGCTCTTACCATCCGGGAGACGAGACAGAGTCCCCAAATGCAGACTGATCCGTTTTTTTTAAAAACTCATATGTGCCAATATCAATCAATATGTTAAATAATAATGCTTTCTGAGGCTGTATGCATTGTGCAATAGTATCACGGTGTTCTGTTTATGTAGTGTGCAATTTTTGTGGCCTGTGGCTCTCATTGATTTGCACTTTGTTTCCATGTGGATTCTTTATTGTAAGTGCAGCTAAAGTTGCCAGCTCCGGAGTCCAAGAAACGTTTCCCCAAGAGGACAATAAAGTATATTATATTGATAAGCATATATCAGTGGGCAGTGGTGGCGAGCTTGGGGCCGGGAGGTCGCCGGTTCAATCCCCCAGACCGACAGGATAAAATCTGGGTGGGGAAAGTGAAAGAGCAGCGCTTGTCCCTCCCTCCCTCATCACCACCACTGAGGTGCCCTTGAGCAAGGCCCTTAACCCCAACCGCTCCAGTGGAGCTGCCCAGTGGCCAGCAGGTCAGACTGTGGTTGTACTGGGCAGCTTCCAGGTGTGAATGTGGAACTGTGTGAATGTGACAGGTCGTTGTTGCAAATGAGAAGTTGTTCTCAATCGACTTACCTGGATAAATAAAAAGAATATATATATATATATATATATATATATATATAAAAAACTGATCCCCATGTGTTTCATATCAAAATGCTCAGAACAAACTCAGCTTTGTGTATAGTGACACCCAAAATTGTTCCAGAGCAAGAGTGTTGTCAAACAGTGCTTGGACTAGTCAGTGCGTCGTTTGTCCTCAGAGGGTTAAGTCATTTGCAATTTGCATTTTATTGCACCATGTAAACAAAGTGGAAATATAAATGTATATTAGGAAAAACTTATTTTTTTGGACAAAATGATTTACACACCTCATTTTTTCCTAAGTCATAGCTCAATATTAGATGGGTTGGAGACACATTTAAGAGCTTAGTACATGCAGACATAGAATTGCAGTGTAACAGTTGGTTTGGTTTTATTACCGGTGTAATAGGAAGAGGGAGTCTACGTCGCTCATATGCCGTCTTGGTCTCTGCTGGTTTTAGGTTCAAGAGGAAGTGACGAAGGAAGCCGTGATATGAAACGCAACCATTACTGGTGATGTCAAACTTCTCAGCCAGACGCTCAAACTGCTCCTGAGTCATACTGATGCCGAGAGATTGGAGGATCTCTGCAACACACAGTCAGTCCTGAGCATGTAGCAGGTAGAAGGAATAGCTCAGGGTCATATACAGTCATGTGAAAAAATTAGTTATTCATTAAGAAATGCTCACATATCGATGTCTAATCTTGTTTTATTTATCGCTGGAAAAGAAAGTGATCTAATTGTAGGTAAACAGCAAAAATAACATTGTTTTACTCATTAAACAAAGGACATCAACATAAATGCATATTCTAACTGAGGAAAAAGTTAGGACACCCTACCCCCTAATACCTAGTGTTACCCCCTTTGGCTGAAATAACTTCAGTGAGACGCTTCTTGTAACCCTCTACCAGTCTCTGACATCGGTCTGAGGAAAGTTTGCCCCATTCCTCAATGCAGAATGCTTTAACCTGTGTGATGTTTGAGGGGTTTCTTACGGCCCGTTTCAAGTCACCCCACAGCATCTCAATGGGATTAAGATCTGGGCTTTGACTGGGCCATTCCAGGGCTCTCCACTTCTTAGTTTTCAGCCAGTCCTTGGTGGATTTACTGGTCTGTTTAGGGTCATTGTCATGTTGCAGGGTCCAGTTCCGCTTCAGCTTTAATTTTCTTACAGATGGTCTCACATGTTGCTCAAGCACCCTCTGATACACTGCAGAATTCATGATGGATTCTATGATGGTGAGCTGGCCAGGTCCTGCTGCAGCAAAGCGTCCCCAAACCATGACACTTCCACCTCCATGCTTCACAGTTGGTATGAGGTTCTTTTCCTGGAACGCTGTACTCGGTGTGCGCCAAACATGTCCTCTGCTCTGGTGTCCAAATAATTCAATTTTAGACTCATCTGTCCAAAGAGCATTATTCCAGAAGTCCTGTTCGTTGTCTACGTTCTCTCTGGCAAACTTCAGTCTGGCCTTAGTGTTTCTCTTGGAGAGTAAAGGTTTCCTCCTTGCACACCTCCCGTGAAGATTAAACTTGTGCAGTCTCTTTCTGATTGTAGAGGCATGCACTTTCACATCAACAGTCGCCAGAGCCTGCTGTAGGTCCCGTGATGACATTTTAGGGGTTTTGGAGACTTCTTTTAGCATCTTGCGGTCTGCTCTCGGGGTGAACTTGCTTGGACGGCCAGACCTGGGCATGTTGGCAGTTGTTTTGAATGTCCTCCACTCGTACACTATTTTCCGGACAGTGGAATGGCTGATTTCAAACTCTTTTGAGATCTTTTTAAATTCCTTACCAGACTCATAAGCTGCAACAATCTTCTTTCTGAAGGCCTTTCGATCTCACAGTCAGGAGCACACCAAACTGAATGTCTGAGGTTTAAATAGGGCAAGCCTCCTTCAAAATGCTGAGTAACAATGTTCTAATCATGTGCACCTGATGTGATACACCTGTGTGAGATTTCAGCCATTTTAAGTGGGACAAAATGTGGGGGTGTCCTAATTTATTCCTCACCAGAAATTGCATGTTTATTTTATTACATTTTACAGAACGTTTTAAAAAGTATTTTCTTCAGTTTTACTTGTTTAGTTATATTACTTGAATCTCTCAGTATTGTTAAAATTGATATTAAATATCCATATGTCTAAATATGTTAAAAACCACACATGTTTTCATAGGGTGTCCTAATTTTTTCACATGACTGTATGATTGCCTGTGGTTTGCTGCTCACCCAGGAAGGAGGTGGTGCTGATGTGTCCCTCTTGCTGAGGATCTTCCTCGGTACAGTTCCTCTGGATCTCTTTCCAGCAGCGCTGCACGGCCCCACGCAGCCTCCTCTCCGTGCTGCCCAACGGGCTTCCTGTTCCCGGCCTCCCCACTGAGGCAGGACGCCTGAAGGTGCACTGGGGGGCAGACTGGGAGAGGAATGAGAGGAGGTGAGGAGTAGGGCAGCACAACTACACTGAAGAAAAGTCTCATCTTAAGTTATTTAAAGTGTTCATATTATGCTCATTTTCAGGTTCATAATTGTATTTAGAGCTTATATCAGAATAGGTTTACATGGTTTAATTTTCAGAAAACACCATATTTTTGATGTACTGCACATTGCTGCAGCTCCTCTTTTCACCCTGTGTGTTTAGCTCTCTGTTTTAGCTACAGAGTGAGACATCTCACTTCTGTTCCATCTTTGTTGGGAATCACACATGCTGCAGGTAAGCTAGCTCAGAAGCAGACTACTAGGCGCATGTCTGACAGCTACCAGAGTGATCACGCACGACGTTAGCATTCATTACTAGCCTGTCAGTGCGGATACAGGGCGTGCCCGACATAGCCAGTGCTAGACCTAGCAGTCACAGAGTATGAGGGCGTGTCCTGACAGCTACCTAGGTAAGGATGCTACCAGTCAGAAGCAGAGTATGAGGGCGTGCCCTGACAGTACTCCAGGTAAGGGACTACTAGCCAGTCAGAAGCATATGAGGGCGTCCCTGACAGTAGCTAGGTAAGGACTACTAGCCAGTCAGAAGCAGAGTATGAGGGCGTGCCCTGACAGTACCTAGGTAAGGACTACTAGCCAGTCAGAAGCAGAGTATGAGGGCGTGCCCTGACAGTACCTAGGTAAGGACTACTAGCCAGTCAGAAGCAGAGTATGAGGGCGTGCCATGCTAGCAGCTAGGCGAGCATTATAACGTGTGTTCCAAAGTGACCACGTTTGTCTCTGAAGTAAAGGCTGGACTACAATAGAGCTGTTTGGAGCAGTTTGTGAACAGTGTTTTCTGTTGGAGATGGTAAGTCCCTTTGGGGGGGACTTTGGGCTTTTTCACTTTGTAAACCTATAACATACACAAAAAAGATACATAACACAATGAAGGAAAGGGGAAAAGCCAAAAAGCATAATATGAGCACTTTAAGAATAGTTTGCACCAAGCTGCTGATTCCAACGCCCTGTCTACCAGTGGTGGAATGTAACTAAGTACATTTACTCAAGTACTGTACTTAAGTACACATGTTGATGCACTTGTACTTTACTTGAGTCTTTTCTTTTCATGCCACTTTCTACTTCTACTCCACTACATTACTACATACATTTTCAATGCAGGACTTTTACTTGTAACTGAGTATTTTTTAATACTTCATCCACCACTGGTGCAGGGCTGCAATCACGGCCCGCAGCCTCGGTTTGTGAACGACGAGAGCAAGTCGTATGTTGTAAGCTCATGTGTTAACAAACTTTGCATTACGCACATGAGGTTATGAACATGAGGTTAAGATTTTTATCAACTTCAAGTTTAAGGTATTCCATACAGTTTGTTTGGTTACCTGACTACAGATGTAAAAGTAAGGCAGAATTCTTTTGTTGTTTTAGATTTTTTCATGCCTGAGTGGTGTTGATTTGGTTACATTGCCATTTAAAAAAAAAAAAAAGATAATTGTGACAATGAAAATAAAAATTGTTATAGATCAGTGCATTTGAATATAACTTGTATTGTTAAAACAAATGTCAGAAGGCCCCCGGGCATCTTCACATTATCAAATCTGGCACTTTTTATCACCCTTGCACTGGTGTATACACAGGAGATGTTCAATAATTCCACTTGCGACTGATGCAATTTCACTTAATGTTTAAGAAAACATCTGGAAAAAAGGCAAAATAAGTTTGATCATTTCACTTCTGCAGTTCCACCTAATGTGAGAACATACTTGACACAAGATGAGTTTAGGAATCACCTGCAAAGATGAAAACTCTGGTTTGAAATCCAGACAGTACATTATTTACACATGTAATACGTTTCTGAGGTGAACTTGTGGTTCATGCTGTGTCTACAGCCTTGATCCACCCACAATTTGAAATTGGTGCTTAAAGTCTGGCAAGACTGAACAGGCATCTGCTTATTTCAAGTAGGCTGTGCAGTGACTGAAATTTCTCTAAACACCAACACTTCACATACATTACCGGACAAAAGGTGTCGACAAAGGACACACACTTTGCTCTGTTTATTTAGATGTACATAGCGTGTCTCACAGACATACACACGCCCCGCTCAACTGTAACTGCTCTTTGCTTTCAATTTATAAACTATTAAAACATGGCGGACGTTCTGGAAATGTCAAATGTCTCTAAAATATAAGCCTTTCTCCAAAAGAAGTTTCTGAAGAAATACTAGATGGCAAACCAGTTACTGGTTCTCGCCTCTCTTTGTACATATGAAGCAAATGTTCACCTCATGTTAATTGCAAAAATTTGACAGATGGAGTGTCTTTGCAGTCTGTGGGAATCTGCCCCGAACAGCTAATGTCCCGGCTGTACAAACATTAGCTGTAGATAGCAACATACACAGAGGGTGTGTGATTGGTCTGACACAGGCGTCGCTGATTGAATCCATTTTTACTACAGCATTATGGCATTATATTTGAGACTCAATATAAAGCAAGCAGTGAGACATTTTGATCATGGAAAAAAACATCTTTTTGAGACACACTCCACTGCCGGGTGGGAACACACACACTCAGATCGGACTTTAATACCAGGTGGAAACAGGGCCTAAGGGGGCTTTCCCACCTCAAAGTCCGAAACCAAGGTTTATGTTTTTGTTACATTCTATACATATACATACAGCGCACCAAAGAATAGGGTTGGGTTCCTACGCAACCGGTAGGAATTTCGGTTCCTCATTTCGGTTCCACTTAATGTGTCGACTGAAAAATGTTCCCTCTGAAACAGACGTAAAAATATCCCCCTTTCTCTGTAGTCTAACGTAAATGTAGCCTACTTTTAAAATGCCATATTTTCCCTCTGGGCTCACCAAAACGGACGTAAAAGCATATTAACCATTCACTGCACATGATCGATAGTAAACATATTACACTTGCTCTGCTAGTCTATCGTTAGCTAGCTAGCTTTTAGTGCATTTAAAATGCCTAAAGCCAAGCTGTCGAAAGTGTGGCTGTATTTCACAGCCAAGGATTCCGACATCGCAAAATGCAACAAATGTTTCAAAACGATTACGTGCAAAGGTGGAAGCACGTCGAATGTATTGAAACATGCGGCGGACACACTATAAAAGAGCCTTTCTTTGATGTCATTTTTCAGTTTTTCAAGAATCGGAATCGTATTAAAAGTACCGGTTCAGCATCGGAATCGTAACAATCCAAACGGTACCCAGCCCTACCAAAGAACGACACGTGACAAAACTACGTCCTGTCGTCATCACATACTTGAGCTACGTCTCCCGACAGTTGTAACGGATCGGTTTGTAGACGGGCTTCCCCGTCTTCTCGTCTCCGCTCTCTGTGTCTGAGTTGTTTCAACTGACTGCTCGTCTCCCCCATGCTAACGCGGCTCCGTTGATTAAATGCATTTTCGCTATGGCATTATATTTGAGACTCAATTTAAAGCCGGCAGTGAGACAATTTCATCACGGAAAAAAACACATGATTTATATTTGGCAGGGAAATTGGAAAGACCTAAAAGAGAAAGAGCTAGCAAAATCTATCCTCTGCTCAAACTTTTATTTCTGTGTCTGCTATTATCCACATAAGTGCGCAAAGATAACCTTTCTCATTCAGTTTGACAAGTTCCAAATAGGATAGTTCCAAATCCTACCTTTCTTGCTCTGTGTGCTTTTGTAGACGGCAAACACTCACACAAATCTGAAGAGTGCACAGAGCAGAGAGGAGCAGCAGGGATACTGTGATGAAGTGTCCAAGGGTTTGTAAGTGCACGGAGCAGTGTATTTAACGGAGAAATAAGTAAAAGTGAGTGAGAGAGGTTATTAGTGTGCAGTCTTCAGTCTTCTGGATATTCTATCCTGTCATGTGCTGTACCTTTGTGCGTTGCAGAATGGCACCTACAGTCTCCGGGCAAAATGTTGTTGCTGAGGCTGTTTGTCTGGGCTCAGAGGAAGGCGATGGGACATTGTCGGTGGGACCCCCTGCTTCTGTCCTGCTCAGCGCACCAAAACGCTTCAGAAACTCTCTGTACTGCAGCTTCTTCTGCTCATTCACAGGCATCTGACTCCACACACACTCAAACTGAGAAGCAAAAGGAAACACACACACACACACAATAATCATTGGCACCGGGGCGGTGGGGACTAGGACCAACAAACAGCACAGTAAATTGGCTTTACAGATGACTAACTTTCTCACGCAGTCAATAATTATCAGCAAAGATAAATTAGATTTTGATCAGAATAATTAAAGAAAACATATCAGACTAAAACGAATGGTACTGGCAAATGCAGCGAAAGACTCATTCCCTCACAGACTCATTTCCTCATTTGTAACCATGGACGGATGCCAGTATGTGTTGTTTCAGCTTGAAAGCACTGGAAGAGTTGTTGGAAATGTGCTTGTTCTCTTGCGTGGCTAGAATTCTCTGAATTATCACGGACTGGAATACAAGCAAACAGTTTCTCTGGCTTCACCTGATCCTTTGTGAGTCTCGGGCAGTGGTGATCACAAAGCTGTCTGAACTGCCCTTTAGAGATTGTAGTGCTGTTGGAGGGGTCCAGATCCATGAGCTCTTTGGTGATTTCATACAAGTCACCGGAGACGACTTCCTGGATCTGCTGCAGAGGCTCTGTGCCTTCGGAGGTCTCGGTCTGGATAGGCGATCTATCGGTTTTAGGCCATGGTTCCCAGGTCTTACTCGGGCACCTCTCTGACGTCTACATCATTATAAACAGTAGCATACAACATACACACACACACACACACACACACGCACACACAAGCATGCACGCACAAACACAAACACACACACTATATGAGACATGCAGGGAGGGACGACATACAACTAACAGAAAAGGTCAACATGTACACTCATTTGCTTGCCTTCTAAGGGTGCTTTCACACCTGCCTCGTTTAGTTTGGTTGAATTGCGCAAATAGAGTTGGTTTTCCCCCTTGGTGCGTTTCGTTTGGGCAGGTATGAACGCGGCAATCGCACTCGGGTGCGTACCAAAAGCGTACCAACCAAGCGTACCGAGACCTGCTTGATGAGGTGGTCCCGATGCGCTTTCAGTCCAACTCTGGAGCGGTTCGTTTGTGGCGAGAACGTGGTCCGACCTCGAACCGCACCAGGTACTGTATGTGTACTCCAGTAGTCTGAGCTAAATGTCTCCTGTAGTCAGCTGTGCTTTACAATCTGCGATGCGGCGGATCAGTACTGTAGCAGCTTCAATGTTTGTCTCACACAGACAGACTGCGGCCAAAGCAAACAAACTACAGGTGTGAAAACGTACTAAGGGTAAGATGAGAAAACGAATCTCACTGCCATGTCTGTGTTGAGTACAAAGCTGGAGTCAGGATGTGATTAGCCTAGCTTAGCATAACAAGACTAAGACCCTGTTTCCACCTCCGATCTGAGTGATTGGATCACAAGTGGACAGCTCTAAGTACAGGTGAAAACACTCTCAGGACGCTTTGAGGACGCACTGAGAGCCGATCTTTAAAACCACATTTGGAGGTGGTCTAAGCCATGTGTCCACACTCTCATAGCAGTGAGAACGGGAATGCATCCCGTGTCCACATTAAAGGACAATTCCGGCGCAAAATGAACCTAGGGGTTAATAATACGTGTACCGAGTCGACCGTTCTCTGGGATATGTTTTCATGCTAATCGAATGTGTCTCTGGCTTGAAACAAGCTAGCACGAATCGCTGATTAGCTTCACGCTAGGCTTTCGGGGCACTGGTAAAGTAAAAAGACATCGCTATTTTATACCACTAACAAGGCTCAAAATAGCACCACACTTCCACGGTAGAATAATGAGGGTCCCTACATGTAAACCGAAGCATTTAGAACTTTGTAAGTGTACAGACAGTTTATTAAAAAGATGACATTACCTTTGCGTATAAAGCCAGGCGCCATCTTGGGAAAACAGTCATGACCAGTCGAACCACGAACGCCATGCAACCAGTAACCAGTAACATAGCTCGAGCAGGACGTTTGCCGTTCGACTGGTCGTGACTGTTTTCCCAAGATGGCGCCTGTCTGTATACGTGAACGGTAATGTCTTTATAATCTATCTTTTTAATAAACTGTCTGTACACTTACAAAGTTCTCAATGCTTCGGTTTACATGTACGGACCCTCATTATGCTACCGTAGCTAACCGGAAACAAAACAAGTCGCCTTGGCCATCTAACCCATCTACGAGAGACAAATGGAGAGAGGTCTTTAGGAATTTGGTTCAATTGAGCTGTCCGGAGATGAAGACACGTTATGGGAATATCCGGGAAGATGCAGACAGCGGAAACAGCTGTCAGTCCTGTGAGTTAAATGTTGGCTACACCAGAACTTATTTGGCAAAGGCGTTTCCATATCCCATTTAGAGCATCAACCACTTCAAGCGAGTGTAAAAAAAAAATGTACGCAATTGAGGACGTTTTATCGTATTTTGCCATTTCCATCCAGCTTTTCTAATGCGAGACTTTAAAATGCACATCAAAATGTGTGATGAAACAAGGATAATGACAATGTGAACATGCAGATGCTAAGCGGGAAAAATTGGTGACCATGTTCCCCATGTTAGCATCATCGGAAGTGAAAAAGCATATTTCCCTTAAGTATCTCCGGAAACAGCTTCTCTTACCAGTGGGCTGTGTGACTGAAACTTGTTGAGGAAATCCTTCCAGTTAACAGTGCAGTTCTCACGGTCCAGCTGCAGTTGGGTCAGCATGTATCTGTACTGTTTGTCTGACAGACGGGCACAAAAGTTCTCCAGCACCTGGCGAAATTCCAGAGCTTTGACTGTCCCTGTCCCACTCTGGTCAAAGGCCAAGAATGCCTGGAGGACAGAAAGAGACGCACGAAAAGTGATCAGCTGAGAAACCGATGACAAAGCAAAATGAAGCATGTTGTAAGCTTCACCTTATACAGATGAGGTGCTGACGCAGTTACTAGTTCTCGCATCCTAGCCAGAGCCAGGCCTGGACTGAGGCTGTCCAAAGACTCTATCTGGCATACAGCATCAGGGGAAGCAGGAGGACGCTCACACTTCTTCTCTGCTTTAGGGTCAAACTCAGACAGGAAGTCCATGTAAGATAGCCTCTCACCGTTATCATCCATGGGAACCTCAAGCCTATAGAGACACACAAACATGTTGGTTTCACAATGAATGATTGCAGAAGTGCAGATTTTTTTTTTTTATTTAACATACTTTGTTAATAATGGAAATTAAACATGTTTCACTCGTTGTTAGTCACACACATTACACACAGGCAGTAGTGTAATATAAAAAATATCCTCGAAGCGTTTCTACTGTATTATCTATCAATTCACCATGTGGGGAATTGGCAAATTGGCGCCCCTGCTTGCTGAGAAGGTGCCGTGCACACTGCACAGAGAAGCTGTGTGACAAGGGGAAAGGGGGGGGGGGAGCGGGGGACAGTTCACCTCTGGGTCAAACGGGTTGCTGGGCATAGGCGTCGATACCATTGGTGCTCCGCTAACATCGAGAGCCCACGAAGCTGATCGCGGTTATGTGTCAGTTAAACTTGTCATCTCAATCCTATCCTGAGTTGAAAGACTTTACGGCTTTATTATCGAGTTGATAGGCGTGTGTGTTCGTGTCTGACTACTTTTTTTTTTTTAAAGGGCGTGCGCACCCACAGAGGAAAACATAAATCGGCGCCTATGTTGCTTGGTCTCCCAAATGGAACGGTCCGGACAAGGGGGGGGGGAACGGGGGATCTATCGGAGATCTACCCCAACTTTTGGACTGCTCTCAGGATTGCCCTTACTCTGCCAGTCACTGTGGCTCCAGCAGAGAGGAGCTTTTCAAAGCTAAAGTTGATCAAGTCGTACCTGAGGTCAACCATGTCCCAGGAATGGCTCACTGGCCTTTCCGTCAGTATCAGTCACTCAATAGGGGAGCAGATTTCATACGATGACATCATTGATGATTTTGCATCAAGGAAGGCCAGAGAGGTCAGGTTTTAGTTTTAGTTTGGGTTTTCTGTTCTTAGTGCTATAGTGTAATAATTAGATTCTCTTTAGTGTCTCTTCACATTTGTGTGATGAAGGATTTGTGCTATTTAGAATATTTATTCTGTATTTTATTTGCATATTATTCTTAATATTTTATATTATTGTTGCTCTCTTCTCTTGTTACATTTTTTATATATCTGATTGTATATATTTATATATATTATTATAACAACATAAGTGAAAGAGAAAATTATATTTCTCAATTGCACAAATCCTTCATTAGAACATTTGAAAAACACACATCTAGTTATTATATAACTTATTTATTTAGTTATTTAGTCATTATATCTATGACTTTCCTAGTTATAGTGACAATAAGGGGACTTCGGAGCAGTTCTCAGAACAGAAGTGCTCGCCATCCAATCTACAAATGTCAAAAGTTGTTGAAACCAAATCCATCCATCCATCCATTCCATCCATCCATCCATCCATCCATTCTTTCCATCCATTCTTTCCATCCATCCATCCATTCCATCCATCCATTCCATCCATTCTTTCCATCCATCCATCCATCCATTCATTCCATCCATCCATTCCATCCATCCATTCCATCCATCCATCCTTCCTTCCATCCTTCCTTCCATCCATCCTTCCTTCCTTCCATCCATCCATTCCATCCATTCCATCCATTCCATCCATCCCATGGTGTTCCTCGAGGTTTTGGTGTCTTACAGTAATGTGGTATTTTGAAGGGTTTTTGACAATGTTTTTCTCCAAAAAAATGGTTCAATTCACCACCAAATCTGTGTAACAAATGATATCAACCCCAAAATTGCTGCAACAAATTATGAGATATACGTAAGTGAGCATGACAGTGGCCATCATATACTTCAATCATAATGTTCTAACCCCTTATACAATCTAACAAACCTTCAACATTTTAATAGGCGCCTAACTAAAACACTATGCTAATTACAGATGTATGAATAGAACAACTTGACAGATTGTTCTGAGCTGCACTCCCCCACAAAAAAAAAAAAAAGAAGATAAACATGCGTATATGGTGGGTGTCTAAAGATTAACTAAGATGGTGAAAATGATAAAGAAAATGATAATCTGTATGGTGCCGCTTCAAATGATTATCTGCATACCAATAAATACACAGGCCCGATTCTATGTTTTTCATTGGGCCTTTGGTAAGATTGTATTTACAGTTTCCAGTTTTTTTTTTCGATTGCTAAACGACAGTGGTTACAACTGAATCCACATGTGCAAAACTCTAACCACAGTCTGCACTACCAACAGTCACCTCAGCTAAACAGTTCACATCACAGTGAGCAGGTTGAGGTTAAAGTCATGGGATACGTGTGTTTTGAAAACTGTGTTCAAGCTAGAGCTGGGCGATATGGAAGAAATCTAATATCACGATATCCATCCATCCATCCATCTTCGTCCGCTTATCCGGTATCGGGTCGCGGGGGTAGCAGCTCCAGCAGGGGACCCCAAACTTCCCTTTCCCGGGCCACATTAACCAGCTCCAACTGGGGGATCCCGAGGCGTTCCCAGGCCAGGTTAGAGATATAATCCCTCCACCTAGTCCTGGGTCTTCCCAGAGGCCTCCTCCCAGCTGGACGTGCCTGGAACACCTCCCTAGGGAGGCGCCCAGGGGGCATCCTTACCAGATGCCCGAACCACCTCAACTAGCTCCTTTCGACGCAAAGGAGCAGCGGCTCTACTCAGAGCTCCTCACGGATAACTGAGCTTCTCACCCTATCTCTAAGGGAGATGCCAGCTACCCTCCTGAGGAAACCCATTTTGGCCGCTTGTACCCTGGATCTTGTTCTTTCGGTCATGACCCAGCCTTAATATCACGATATTGTTGACCAAATACCTCAATATCGATATTGCGGCGATATTGTAGGGTTGACAATTGGTGCTTACAAAAAAATTTGAGAAAGATTTTTGATCAATAATCATCATTAATGTGTATATAATAACTAAATGGGTAAAGGCAAATAATAGAAAAGCTAGGACAGTCTGGTAAATTCAAAAAAATTACATCACTTTACTGTGATCCAGCCATAAAAACCAGCGACAGATAACACTTTACATTATCCAAAATCTAAGACGATATCCAGTCTCATATCACGATATTGATATAATATCAATATATTGCCCAGCCCTAGTTCGAGCAATGAAAAACAAACAGTTTGGTCCACATGAACTGCTGCTGTGCAGACTGTGGAGTTTTGCACGTGTCTCCAGTTGTGCCCACTACTTTAATGTATGTCTCTACGGGGAAAAGTAAAGGATGGAGTTGACCTGCGCAGGTGATTTACAAGCTGCTCTCTCCGGACAGAGCAGCTGTAGGTTTGTAACAGGCTCAGCAGCTCCTCCACTGTCACTGTGCCATCTCTACTCGTTTCCAGGTGAGTCAGGGAGTCGCTCAACCCCTTGTAGTTGTCCTGCACAATCTGTCTGTGGACAGCACAACAAGAGCTTGTGTTATAACCTGTGCTGCTAATCTTCCATAGCGTCACTCAAGTATTTCTGTTCAGACAGACAGCGTAATGAAAAATATGCTTGGCTTACTCACATCATCAGAAAACAAATATGAGAACATAAACATTTGGAAAGTTTAATGCAGATTCTGAAAATGTACTGGTACAAAACTGTAATAAGCCTTGTTGCATTGCATTCACAATATTCATTAAGAACAATAGATTTTTTTTATGGGCTTAATAATAATCACAGCATGTGCTTAAATGTTTGTTTATCCAAATCCCCTGGGGTACGGAGCTCATTCAGGAGAGTAGCCACGCTCATATTACAGCATAATATTTGTAAATTGTACTGACACTCCAGAGCAAAGCTTGTTCAGAAAACTAAAATCTGTACATATCAACCTATAAATATGATCTCTGTTGTTTTTAGGGCATATATCCTGTCATTGAGTCATTGAGGAAATGTTTATGTTCAACATTAAAACCAGCATGGCTATGGCTGCATGCATTTTATCATGTTATGTTGTGTATGTTTCAGGTACATCAAGTATAAATCACATTTTTCATACTAAATGCTGCGCAACATTCATGTTTTTTGCATTCATTTAAATGGCGAGGATCATTTATACTTAATAGTCATTAACAGCATTTGACACTCATTTCAGAACGTTTTGCACTACAACAGACAGAAAACCTGGAACACCCACATGCTGTATGTCTAGACAGTCAAGAACACAGAACGAACGCATGGGAACTGCAAGGAGAGGAAGAGGGAGTGATATATATCATATGAGACAGCTGCCACTCTCAGTTTGTCACTGATAAGAGGGACTCCAATGTGCAGTGTAGCTCATTCACTTCACTGATGAATGGAGAATTACAGAGTTACAATGACGTACAGACCAGCCAAATAACCTCACACAAGGCGGAAAGCCGAAAGGTCAAAACACATGAATATTTGATAAACCCGGCCATTGCATACCCATGATGTAGGCTTATGCAATGCGCAGATCTAAAGAAATCATCTCTAACTCAGTTATCAAAAACTGCATTAACAGTACATGTATCAGTTCAATCATTTTAATTCTTACAACTGCTGAATTAACAGGCAATGGCGAATGTTTTGTGAAGAGCAGATATAGAAAAGCCAACTTAAACTCAATTATTTGATCAGTGGTGGATGGGTCAAACTAACACAGGACCATACCATGGAAGAGCAGGGTTCAACTTCTGTTTGAAAATAAAAGTAAATGAACGTCACATTCAGCATCACGTGCTTAACCGAAGTAAAGTAACGTCTGATTTGAACCCAAACCAAAATCTTTCTTTCTAAACTTAACCAAGTAGTTTTAATGCCTAATCATAACCGATTTGTTTTTGTGCCTAAACATAACCAAACAGCGACCGTTTCACAACTTTAAAGACGTGTTCAAAATTGCGTCCGTTAACCTTCTCTGCTTCAGATAAAATGTCATATTTCCTGCCACTGCTAGGGGCGGAGATTTATGAAACGCTCCTGTGGGTTGTACTAGAGGGTAGGAATAAATGATATGGTTTGGACTTAACCACTTAACCAGGTTACAGTAATTAAAGACCTAGTCTCGCATTGCCAGACCTTCCTCCACAGCGCTGCGGAAGAGGGTCTGGCTAGTCCACAGCATTCCTGGATGGGAGAAAAAACGTGCTCTGGTTTATTGGCATTTCTTTAAACCAATCACAATAGTCTTGGGCGGAGCTAAGCACCGCACGGAGCAACGGCACTTCTGCAAAATAGCCGCGGGAAGGAACTTGTTTTGGTGGAACATGTGTACGTTCAAAAGTAGTTTTAGTCGTACAGAATACAGTCGGTACTCAGATTGGACAGATAGTCTAGCTAGCTGTCTGGATTTACCCTGCAGAGATCTGAGGAGCAGTTAACCATAGTCCTCACAAATCCTCCGGAGTTTAAAATGCCAACACAAAAAAAAAAAAGCCCAAGGTAACGGACATAATGCCTTATTGAGGAACATCCAGCGGAATTTCCGGCGGCAATCTCGGAAGTAGAACGTGGTGGATATAGACTATTAAAGACTTAAAGCAATGGGCATACAGCCCTACTCTGCTTTTTTCAAGTTGCTGTCCCAACCAGAGGAATTGAATATTATACAAACATACTGCACAGAGGCAGGAGTACATAACAAGGACACATAGTGTCACAGATGTGAAAAAACATTAACAATATTATGTATGTATTTCTAATTTCCATTGCAGTTAAACAATAGGCCCACAGAAAAAGCAGCACTTCCCACGCCGATGATTATGTGCTCTTGGTTTTGCACCTCTAACACCTCTACAACACACATGACATGACACACATCTACGCACTGCTTTCATTACTGATCCACCCACACCATTGGCTTGTTAGTGTTAACCTTAGTTTAACAAACTGTTTGTTTCAAGTAGGTAAATCTCTTGCAAGGAGTTCCTCCTTTTCAGGAGCCAGTTTATGACAACATTGACCACCCTCTCACCTTCCAGCCAACATGACACCTGCCTCTTGAAGCTTCTGTTCTCGACATTCCAAACATTATTATAGCAGCAAACAACCATTTTCTATATGAAGTTATAGTAGAGTAATGGCGTCCTGAGCAGAGAATGAAGTCACACTCCCTCTGTGTGTTGTATTCTGCTTCTCGGTTCTTTGTTTCCGGCCGCATGTGCATGTTTTGATAGAGAGAGGGGGAGGGGGGTTATAATTTAAGGGATAAGTTTAATTTCAAGGCTCTAGCTGTTCGCACGACTATAAAAAGTCAATGCATTACAATCAGTGATGTGAAATTGTGGAATGGTCTGAGCACAGAACTAAAGCAATGTCCAAACACAATCCAGTTCAAAAAAATAGAAAAGATATAGGGAAGAAGGAGGGCTTTAACAATTGCAATGTGTGTTCATTGAGGTATGTGTATGTTTGTTTTATATATATATATATATATATATATAATAATATATGTGATGAATATAAATAAGATATAAATGTGGTAATAATTTACTTATAAGTTAGAGAAATGTGGTCAAATATATTAGGGTTATTATATTATACAGTATGTATGTGTGAGTGTATGTAAATATATTAGTGTGAAGTGTATGTATGTAAATGTGTATGTATGTACATGTGTGTGCATGCGCGTGTATGTATGAATGTTGATATATATCTGTATATGGATTGTACGTTCAAAACACCAAGTTGTATATCGTTAGATGGGAGCGTTCCACAGTACTAAGGGTCAAAAAGGGAAGTTATATTGAAAAAATAAAAACTAAATAAAACCAATAATAATTCATTACTGAGCTATGGAAAATGGGTAGGATTAAATAAGTGTATACTTCTTCCTACTGCTTTTCAGACATGTCTATATCGGTTAAGGTTTCTTATGGTTTATTGAACGTTTTGCTTGTTTGTTAACTTATTTGTACATTTCGTTGATGTTTTGTTTTGTTTATTTTTGATATGTCTGAAATAAATGTCTTCATTCATTCATGTGAGTGCACGTGAGTGCCTTGTGCGTCGGTATCAGACAACGAGGGTCGTGACATAACGTCTATTATTATCCTTAGAGATAGGGTAAGAAGCTCAGACATCCAGAAGAAGCTCAGGGTAGAACTGCTGCTCTTCATATCGCAAGGAGTCTGTTTAGGTGGCTGGGTATCTGATTGGGATGCCTCCCTGTGGATGCATTCCAGGCGAGTGCAACTGTAAGAAGAGACAACGGCGCAGACCCAAAGCATGCTAGAGGGATTGCATATACCATCTGGCCTGGGAAAAGGATGTGGGCTGAGGAGAAGGAATAGCTGGGCTACCTTACTTAGCCTGCTGCCACTGCTGACCTGGATGAATGCCAGAGAATTGATCGATGGGTAATCTAAAATTGCCCACAGTATCCTTCTTTGCTTACTCAATGCACTGGAGAGATGCAGCGTCAGAGGACACTGGTCTGTCAGCGTTCTGTTGGGCAACAGCTTGGTTGAGCTTCTGGCTCCGAGGACCGAGATCCCCTTCGTGATGAAACCCCAGCTTTTCCAGGAAGTCACAAACTGCCACACAGCCCCGGCGCTCTGGGTCATACCTGTCAAAATGAAGTAAAACAAACTGTGGCTGGCACAGACAAGAGCCCTGCCAACGTGACATCATGACTTCGCCACTTTCTAAATCCAAGTGGCGTGTTATCTGTACGCATTTTGACCCATCCACGTGTTATGTCTACCGTATACAGCACGTTGCCTTTTGACCTATCTCTACGCCGTATTGACAATGAGGACATACGTCATGGTAGCTTGCTGTCACGTGACGATTTGGGAGGTGGAGCAGGAAAGATGGCTCGAGGAATTAGCATCACGGCGAACGGGGTTGGGTTTAGGAAAAGAAGACGCGGGACACGATCCCCGGTCTCCTGGGTGAAAGTCCTGTGTTGTTTGACCCATCCTCCCCCCCGACCAACCTCCCTACGCGGAATTTTGGCCTTTCATACTACTCGCTACGGCGTAAATTGACACGCAATCGCAAGGTAATGTAAGTCAATGGAGGCCAAACGGCGTTGATTCACACGCTAAAAAGCGATTATGCGTCTTGATAACACGCCAAAATGGCATACGAATTGGCGTGTCATACATAAACCACTTCTTGAGATCAGTCTGGCCCTGCACTGTATGATGTAATGATTGTGATGCCTCAGCTGGGTATCTCTTACCTCGACCAGAGCTGGTCGAACTCTTCGGGACTCATGGGGAGGGCATAGGTGAAAAGGAGTCCCCTCAAGCTCTTTTTATGGATCCAACCCTGGCCGTCTGTGTCAAACTGGCACAGCACCTGACGGGAAAGAGAGGAACAGGTCCAGATCGTTGCATCGTGCAAATAATCAATTTATTTCTGTGTTTTACTGACCTTAGACATGTCTCCCCACTTGCAGCGAGCTTCACAGGCCAGGAGTTCATGGAGCTGCTCTTGTCTGTCAGGAGAGACAGAGAACAAACATTCATTCAACCTCGATTTATCCTCGAGAGATCATTGAGGGGCGGCCCTCATTTTCAATGTCATCGAGTCAGATTACAAAGACAAAAACAGAACAACAACACAGAAAGTACAATCTTAAGAAATATAGAGAGACAATAAAACCTCCGCCGTTGGAAAATGATGCGATACATACATTAGGATAATAGGGACGCAAAACACAATGCAATTATGTAAAGCAGTTACATGAAGTTTGCAGGTTTAAAACCAGATTTCTAAACTGTCCCAAGAGACACAATGGAGTTGATTTTAAGACAGTGCTGTAATTTGGTCCAGGAGTCGGGTGCACTGAAACTAAAAGCAGTTCTTCCAAGTTTTAGACCGAGCTCGGGGAACATGAAGTTAAAGCCAGTCAGCAGAGCGAGTCTGATAATGTCCCTCTGAGTAACAGAGAAGTTCTGGAAGGTAAGATGGCAGTTTTCCAATAAGAGCCTTATAGATAGAGATACCAGTGAGTATACTTTCATATAAAATATAATGATGTGTACCATAGACATGACGGGTTATGAATCTCAAGGCGGAGTGATAGACTCCAGAGACTAGAGAGTTGAAGATGATGCATGTCTATAAATCACATCGCCTTAGTCCAAGACAGACATAATAAACTGCCTCAACAACCCTTTTCCTACAAAACATGGGAAAGATGCTTTTGTTTCTGTAGAAATAGCCAATTTTTGCCTTAGTCTGTACACACGGAGAGCTTTTCGTCAATCCAGACGCCAAGGTATTTATATTCTGTGACTCTCTCAATCAGGGGTCTGTTCATAGTGGAAATATTAAGGTTAGAATATTCGCTCCATACAGTACAGTAGAAGCACACCAACTTTCCTCAAAATGTCCAAGCATCAGTAATAATAACCATATCAGACTCACACACGCGCCGTTTGTGTCCCTTGTTTGCGTTTGCCATTGTTTTCAACAACGTGGACAAATTCGGCGTAGTTGAGGTTGCCCCCGGGATGCAGGCCCATCAGATCAAGCATCCGCTGGTACTCTGCCTCCCTGCAGGAAAATCCCAAGCTGCTGTACAGCCCTTTGAAGTCACTGCAGTCGACCACGCCTTTACGTTTCCTGTCCATCAGTCGGAACGCTGTCAGGTTGTCCTGGTGGGAGGAGATTGGGTTTTCAGAACAGAGACATGCTTAAGAGTTTTCATTCCAAGAAAGTCAAGTCAAGTCAAGACGAGGCCGTCAAGTCAAGTGGGTTTTATTGTCATTTCGACCATTTACACTGTATATAGTGAGACGAAACAACGTTTCACCATGGATCAAGTGGTGTCACACATTTAAAACATATAAAAACGACATTTAGTGCACAAACATTATAGATTATACATTAAGTGCAATTGCTACTTAAAGTAGAGCATTTAAGACAGACAAGGGACAGGACAGACAACAGACAACAAAAGACAGGTCATAAGTAGACTAACAGAGCACGGATTGTTATAAGTTAGAGTCACCGTGAGGTGGAGGTAGAGTATATAGAATTTAGCAGCAGAATAAAAAAGTGCAGGAGTGCATTTCAGTTCAGTGTGAAAAATGTGCATCGTGTTTTGTTGTTCAACAGTCTGACTGAGGGAAGAAGCTCTTCCCCATTCTAGAGGAGAGGGCAGTTATACTGCGGTACCTTCTACCTGATGGCAGTAACCCTTAAATGTATAATATGTAACATTTCCTCATTAAAATGTCTAAAAACAATTATTTTGTTGAGTTGTGTACTTATATTATCCAAAATGTTTCCAACAAATGTTCAAACTCAGGGAAATCTGTCATTTTCTTAAAGCTAATGGCCCATATGCATATGGTTGCCTGTCAATAGCGTGAGATAACCTTCATCCACTGTAGTTGCTCTAATTTCTGGGAAAACACGGTCAAATCCAGATATGTCAGAGAGCAAATCATACAATGTCACAAAATATACTCAGTAACGGTAACACAGCATCATTTCGTTTTATAATTGCATGCTATTTTGCAACACAGTAATGCAGTAGAGACTTAATGTATTGCTATTTTTCAATTTCGATCCAGTTTACTACTACATGACAAGTGGCTCATGCTAGCCACCAAGCTAATGCTCATGGTGATGTTATAATTATTCCCTGGCTTTGTTGGTGTATTGCTGCATATCTCGGCATGTTACCACCACCTGTAGATCACTGGAATAGAGTGAAACCATTGGCAGGATTGTGTATCGCCTCACCCACCCGTACTTAACGGATAAAACAGCAAAAACAGGGACAAAAAGAACAGCTCCATAGCGCTGTTGGTGGTAGCCGAAACTGGACTTTTACCAGTAACAAGTTCCAGGGTGTCATTGGAGCAGCTCATGAATCTGATTACAGTGTGAAGTGCTCACCGTGATTTGTGCAAACCTGCACGCCATCCCCTCTGCTGCCTTGTGTGCTGTACATACCAGCGCTCTAATCTCTGCGGGAGTTGCCATTGCTCTCCGATACTGTAGTTGCTGCTGTGCGACACGTCTATAGCGAGAATGCAGGAAGGTCGCTCTCGAAAACGTCTCTTTGTTAAAACCTTCACAATGGCTTCATATAGACGTGTTCTTATTACTTTTGTTTAGCTTCTACCGGCTTCCTTATTCTCCTCCTTTCTAGTTGGCCGTATGTTTTCGAAGGATTCAGAAAAAAAGGAAGAGCTTGGCCCTGTTTCTCTATGAGTCCCAACTCATTTTTAGACCATTTATCATCTACTTTGAGACTTTGTTAAAATGTAAATATTCAAAACACTTTGTAAAAGAAGTTCCTGTTTGGAGACATTCCACACAGCATCTCTCGCTCCTTCAGTTCCCATTAACGTATCTTGTGGCATAAAATGCCCATAGATAGTGCCAAAATGGCTTTTGCTATAATTAAATCTTTTATTTCAAGGAAAAAGCAGCCATTCACATCAGTCTTTTTTTTATTAATTAAAATAGCAGCTGAATGCATTGCTAATTAGCAGCTGGTCTGAAAGACGTCCTGTGAACATCTTGCTCACCCCATGGATGATCTTGATGCTGGTCTTCATGACAGCCAGGCACTGCTCAGCTGAAGTAAGCAAGGGGGCGACCTCATCTTCATCACCATGACCCCCAGAGCGCTGCTGCCCGTCGCTGCCTGTGGCCCCTACAGAAACCACGGGGAAAAACAGATATTAAATCACAGATGTTTTGATATTTGGCCTTTTAATCGATGGGGGATTTAGTTATTGTTCTCAGGGGCGGGGCAAGAAACGGGGGCATGGGGTGGCACCACCCCCCCCCTCCCCCCCCCCTGAAATGTGATTTGTGCCCTTCCCCATCCTTTGGGCTAGAGTGCTGTCAATCTGACAACTGGGATTTCCATTGGATCAGAGTACTGTCACTTGGCTGCCTGTTCTGCCAATCTTCCCAGCACTTGTCACATGACCAAATAATGTTTCCATGGTAATTTTTCAAACTTCTGATACCATGGAACCACTGGAATTTTTTTCTTTTTTTTTTTTTAAAGTGGCAGACTCAGCTTATAGATAATGTGTATTGTATTCGGATATACATTTTTTTTAAATGAAAACAAGTGAAATAATGACTGGGATGTTTTATTTCCTATACTTGTAAGCAGATTTTCTATGCTGTTATGCTGTATTCCGATAAAATGTTGCCCCATAATTAACTGGCTCTTAAATTCCTAGTCTTTGTGAGGGTATTATACCCAACAAATTGGAATTTTTGTTCCATTTTGGGAATCACTAGTGTTTTTCCACACTCCACAGAACGCCCTTCATGTCTTAAAGCGCACTGGGCATTTAACTGCCTGACCTAATTCATATTTAATTAGACGCACACTTGTATTCTAAATTCAGGAAACTTGATATGTATGCCTTGCAAACATGACTAACTTTAGGTCCTGGCTTTGTTTGATGATTCTATTTTTTCTTCTATTTGTTATTCTTTCTAGTGTGTTTCTTTTTCTTTTTTTTAAGAGGATACAAATTAGAGCGATGCCCCGCTGCTCTGTTTTCTGCTTCCAAAGCATATAATTAGCCCAAACAAGCAAAAATGAGTGTGATTCTGAATCTGTGCTTCCCCGCTCTGCTACTTGAGAGACGGAGAGGTTTCTCTATACTCTATTTATAATCCAGGATGATTTCTCCAATGGCTCATGTGCTAAGAAAGACATCATTTTACAGGAAGCAGGGGGGCTTATGTTTGATCACGGTGGGTGGGTAGGAGTTGGGATGCAAGGCGAGATGGAGTGGAGGGGGACAGGAGCGTGGTGGGGAGTAGGAAGGGATTTTAAAAATCTCTATTTAAGCAATGAAAACCCTGCCATGCAGAACTGATAGGATTGCTGACGCCGCTGGTCAAGATGTTTTGGCTGCCGTCCTTCTGTCTCACCCTCGTACTTCACCAGGAACAACGAGCGCTCGATCCGTCCATCCCTGAAGCCCAGCTGTTGAGTCAACTTGTGGAAATTCTTATCGTCCAAGATGACCCAGCTGTCCTCTAGTATCTAGGGGTAAAAGAAGAGAAAGCAGGACAAGTTGACTGTCTGCTGCACTGCACTGTGCTTCAGGCTAAAAGAGAAAAATATACAAATACAAGAATAGAAGTTACAGTGAGTAAGGAATGAATAACTATTCAATTGAACAGGTTGTAGGGACGGGAGGGGGAGGTGAGTTTTTGTTTTGTTTTGAGTGTAAAATGTTCTAAATAAGTAAATAGGATAAATAGGTTTGGAATGATTGTTACAACTGAAATGCATACCACAAGCATGGCTTGCCGATCAGCAGGTGCATAACGCACGGCCGCTCAGTGCTACAATATAACAACACAGACCTCTACACACATCACACTGCTCGGTTATAACTCTGTTATTCTACAGAATAAAAAAAGAAAATTGCACCTATATGACTATTCAAAGGTACTCAGAAGGCTGCTTTCTTAGACAGATAACTTTATTAAAGAATATTTAACATTATTATACATACAATGTATTACATTCAACCAATTCTAGAAATGAACACTGAAAAAAAATAAAGAATAAATACAAATAAAACTAGAAGGGCAGACGTTCACCGAGGCATGCTCTATCTCACAATGTTCACGCAGTGTGAATCTTCCCAGTCGGGAACACATTTCTGTAATTATTCCAACACCACATGAATGCAGCACAAACACCCTATCTCGCAATGTTAAAGAAAGTGAAAATGATTTGTGTATCTGCCCTGTGATTCAGATCCGCTCCTTGAATGGGTTCGTCCTTGGCCCATGATACGCCCTTCCAACAGGTTTCATGAAAATCAGGCAAGTACTTTCCGTCACAACAAACAAACCGACAAACTGAACCAAAAACATACCCTACTTGGCGGAGGTAATAAATGGCTAAATAAACATCACTACTGTATGTTCAGTATCAGTCAATTGCCGACCATTTAAATAAAGACTACTACGTAATGACACAATTTCCAAATCACCCCAAGTGCTGTTTTCTGCATTATATGGATAGGTTGTCATATGGGCACATATCGGACAAAATAGATGCCGATACGGATACATACCGATATGTCTGTAATAGGCCAACATTGATGAATCGATCAGACTCTGCAAATATATCTACAATATCTACAATGTACACATCCATGTGGAGATTGGCAGGGTTTAGTATGTCTGCTTTTAAGATAGTCATGTAGCTTGTATTTGTTCCCCACTCACCTTCCGTACATCTGTCTCTGACAGCGTCCCATCAGAGCTGTGGGTGATGGCCTGGATGCGGTCGGTCAGGCTGCTTTGGCGTTGCTCTAACCTTACTCTCATCCTCTGGAAAACAATGTCCAGGATGTTGCAGGTGTCCGAACTGACTTCAGGGCTGGAGGGAGGCCGCTGTCCGCTGACTGACTGCAGGGGCGACTGAGGCGATGTGCATAGCCTGTAGGGCAAATTGGTTAGAGCTCAGTAAAGAATGGGACTATAATAAAAGATGGCGTAGCCAGGGGTGCAGTCAGGAGTCTGTTTGCACAACTCCAAGTCACCAATAAAGTTGGAGTTAAACCCAGTTCCAAGTAAAAAGTGAAACCAGAGCAATTCATGCTGTATTCCAATCTAAAATAAATGCAACAATGCATCTTCAAATGTGAAAAGTAATTCTTACAATAAATAAGACAATTGAAGAACTATGTATTGACCAATTGGCATGACGTCTGTACTTCAACCCTTCAAGAACCAAAAATGAATTCATATGTAGGGACCAATCAAAGGTTTGATGGATTAGGGGGTCAGATTAACCCTATCAGGTTAAGGGGTTCAGGTTAGAGGAAGGCAACTGACATTTTCTCTGCAGGAAAGTCTGTCTAGTCTGAGTGTGTCGTGCAACATGCACGACACACCACAGTTTGTCTGAAAGTCTGAGTGTAATCTTACACTGAGATTACACTCAAAAATCTTAAAACGTGGAAATAATGTGTCTAGATGCCAAACTAATCCTGCTTATTTTCAGGTGGAAACACACTCAATACCTAATGGCAGATATATGTCTCAAAGAACTTCTGGAGGTGGGGTGACACACTGTATCAGACCTTTGTAAATGACCAAGAATGTCAAGCTACGTATGTCAAACGGGAGTAATTAAACATAATCCTAGGCACTAAAGATAACCAGTGAATATAACGTGAACTCCACAGAGTCACCAATGGTTGACGGGTGGTTTTCAATTTGGGAGTTGAGGGGCAATCGGATGTGTGTCTGACTACTTAAGACACAAGAGTTAATGCAATGTTGCTGTATTTGATACAGTAGGACAACAGCCATTACAGCACAGGTCCGAGCCACGTACTCTGTATGTCTCTCCCCATGCTCACCTCTCATGGTAACTCTTCCCGTGGGATGAGGATGTGTGTGTTTCATCCGTTAGTGGTACTCCCAGGTTTCGGAGAAAGCCAGGGTAATAAACCAACTTGGATGAACTGCCAGGTCTAGAGCTGGAGGTCTCACAGAGCCTGGAAACACAAAGAGAATGTTTGAGAGTGAGCTGAGAAAACCCCAAACTCAACACCAAACTGAGCAGGTCTTAGATGTATCACATAGCAGTCAAACATCCCATGCATGCTTCTGTCGCCCCCATGAGGAATTCTAAGTAATGAGAACAAAACTGTCAGCGCGTCCACCTGATACAAGCCTTCCCCCACCCCTCCTCCACGCAGTTGCCAGTAGCCAAGGAGGACACGGAGGATTAAAAAAATATTTATGAGTCAAAGTAAATGGCCATATGCTTATCTTCCCACAACAATTCCAAGACATCGCTGTAAACCAAGTGTGTTACTGTGTGTGGCGGCCTCTGCGCTACGGGGTATACGTTACAGCCCGATTTAGCAGGAGATCTTGATCCTTTAGAGCAAACACAGCCTGGTCAGAGATTCTGGAACTGAAAGTCAAAGTGAGACACATCCTGTAGTCATTCAAACTACTTAATGAAAACACTAACAGGCCAGCAGGGACTCATTAATCAGTTCAACGAGGCAGGTGCATGTAATTAATGTCCCGGACTTAAAGGACATGTCATGAATGTGATGTTCTGTTTCCTGTTTTATTTTGAAGTCTGTCTTGTCTCCCTTGTCCTATCTAGTTTACTTCCTGTCTTTTGTTTTCCCGCCTGTTTTATTGTTCTGCCCTGATTTGTTTCACCTGTTGTGTCACCTGTTTCTTGTTAGTCCTTGTTTACTTGTGTATTTAGTATCTGTGTTGTCTTTGTCTGGTGTGGGAGTATTATGTTTCTGTTGCTGTTCATTCTGTTTGCCGTGTAGTCTGCTACTGTGAGTGTGTTCGTGTCTGGAGTCTACCTTTCGTCTCTGAGTTCCGGTTTTTTGAGATCCTGTTCTGTTTGTTCTGGAATTAGTCTTTGCCTGTTGCTTTCTGGACACTTTTGGTATGTACTTCATTTTTGTTTAATAAATCATCTAAACTGCATTTGGGTCCAAGCCATTCCTGACAGACCGTGACAGGACACCGATTCCCGTTGGTTCTTGCCTGACCTAGGTGCAGCTGTTTGCAGCTAAAGAATCAGAATCATATTCCGTTGCAACTTGAATTTCAAATATAATATGGCATTTTGTTCCAGGTTGCACTGTGATTGGCTACAAAAACAGAAGTCTCGACGGCCCCTCTTGGGCTGGATCTCACTGTCCTCATTTGATGAGTCCTCGGTCCTCGGCTGAACTGGAAGTTGTACTATTCCCCTTCGTGAAGGCCGTCTCAAAGCTCTTATTTCTGCCCCGAGGAGCGAGCATGGAGGAGGGATCACCGATGTGCTATGAGCGAGGAAACTGAGAGCAGCCTTCCTGGAAGCCGTGCAGCTGAAAGCTGTTGCTCGCTTCGCCCATACGGCCGACGAATTCACGTGACGCTTCAGAGGAAAGGACGTCTCGTCCCACAAAAAACACAATAGGCTCGTTCGAGATGAACTGCGCCTCGTCTGTATAGTGTACGAGAGCAGGCGGCGGCAGCAGCAGTGGGCGGTGACAAAAAGCTGCGGTCAAGTCGGAAAGTTCAGAGCCGTTTCCAGCAGCCTTCAGTCTGAACAGGAGGTCACAGAAACACTCACATTCTGTTAGGTCCGATTCCGATTTAATAAAATATTATCAGATCCATATATCGGCTTGTACATAGTCTCCAGTTGTTTCTATTAATACGAACTGTTGCAGATGTCAATAAACAACAGACTGTAGATGATCATTAATCTGAACAGATGTAGTCTCTCTGACTTCTAAACGTCACCATCACCCACACAACATGTGTTCTGTACAGAATAAACCTTAAATCAGACACGCAGCAATTAAAATCCCTCCAAATCAAAATCAATAAAAAGTTTATGTGAAACATCATCATGTTGAGTCGATTCTGAACCAATCGAGGTGTTAGATCAGCTGAGAGCCAGGCGTTTCCCAGCATGCCCTGGATCCGCCTGGGTCTTGCAGTCGGTGGAGAGCAACTGCGGCGCCTGCGTCTCAAACCTGCGGCCCCCTCGATCTCGTGAGGTTATCGTTGCCCACGTGTGCATGACGTCAGAGCAAGTGGGGATCAAGTCGGACACCAATCTAACCGGCATGCGTTGGGCGGCGATCGCCGGTGAGCGATTCTGCGCAGGCCTGGCTCACCTCGAACGAGCCTACTTCCTCGTTTCCCTCTCCTCCCATGATTTCCCTCGTGTCTCTCCTGTGCTTCCTCGGTGGGAGAGACTAAGACACGAGGAACAGAGGCAAGTGGAAAATCCAGGGATGCAATTTAAGAACCTGGGAAGCACCCTTGTTTTCTCCTTCCTCTGCAGGAAGTGGGCTGGCAGAGTGCAGGTCATTAGTGGCAAGACTATAAAGCTGGCCAGTTCAGTCTCACTCTCTCTCTCTCAGCTCCCCCCATGGTCTTCTGGGTGGTTTGTTTGCCTGGTTTTGTATTTTCTTTTAGCATGCAACATCTCCATACACTATTTTCCACTCCCTGCAGCACTCACCTGCACTACTGATGTTACCGATTGTTCACATCTCCTTTTTGTGTGCTCTCCCTCCTTCTTTGTCTGAACTGCGGGCCAGTTCATGATGACAAGTAGCAGAGCAACCTGAAGCCGCTGAGCTGAGCTTAGCGATGCAGAGTGATTGCAAAGCTCCGCGTTATTGTGTTGTCTTCGGGTCAAATTAGACCCGTTTTTTAAAATGTCAAAAAAACAGACATTGACATTTCTCCTTCTGTAATTATCCTTCCTTTAACAGGAGTTTCTACATTTTCAACTACAGAATTAGGTATAATTTCCTATCAATGAGGTGTACTGACCATGACTTCCAACAATTAGTGTAAAACTGATAAGTTGGTGTTAGTGGTGTTTAGACATGGTATTGAAAAGAAGCGTTAAACGTCAAAAAAAGAGCCAACAACATTGAAAAAAGAGACAAAAGTGTCGATAAAAGAGACGAAAACGTGAGAAAAAGTGTTGACTTTCAGGACGACAAGTACACGGTGGAATGGAAGACAACACGAGGGTCACAATGACGGCAGTGACGGTCCCCGAGCTGCTGTAAATCTCCAGTATCTTGGAAAATATTTTGACATTTTGGGATTTTTTTTTTGGGGTTTTGCTGTTAAACATCTCTGAAGTTTATTAATTAAAACCTGGTATCTTGGTTGTTAAGCCTGGACATGAACCGAGATATTCTGATTTGATGTACTAACCATTTCTAGGCGAAGAATAGCTTTTTGCAGTAACTTATGTTCTGTTTAATCAAATCAAAAACAGCACGCTAATTAGTGAGCTTTACAGACATGCATACATGCTGGAAAGTTGCTGGAAATGTGTCATGTTTACATGTCAGCCCTCTTTCTTCTTCTCGAGGTCACAACGTTGCTTTTGATGTATTTCTGAATACTTTTTTTTGATTACTGCATTGTGTGTGTGTGTGTGTGTGTGTGTGTGTGTCTCTTACTTGTTGAAGTGTGTGTCTGAGATGGGCATGCTATAGCAGCTTAAGACCTTCTTCAGTTCTTCCTGGGTGACGTATCCAGTGTGCTGAGGGTCACACAGCTTCAGAGCTGCCAGCATGGAACTGAGCTGCTCACACAGCTTGTCCAGCAGTGAACTCTCCACCTTAATATAGATATTGCGATGTTGATTAAAAAAAAAAAACATATATATATATATATTGTGCAGCCCTAACACACACACACACACGCACTAGCAAAAGGTTAAATAAGCATACAGCAGTGTCTTCAGTTTCCTCAGGGACACCCAGGGTCTCAGCAGTGTTTGCAGGGGAGGGTGGTGGTGGTGGAGCAGAGGTGATGCTGGGGTTGAGCCTCTCCTGGCCGGCCGGCTGGATGACCCCGGTGTGTTCTGGGTCCAGTGCATTGGGCAGCTCTGTGACCTGTGAGCGGGTCTGGGGCTGGGTCCCACCTGGTCTCTCCAGCAAATGTCGCAGGTCTGCCCTGTTGATCCAACCTGCCTCCTTCTGGAAAGAAAAAAGCTATGGGAGCATTCTTTTTCAAATTGTATAGTTTCACAGGGACATAACAGGGGCAGATATCATAGCAGGGAGAGGTATCATCATGGGCAGCGTAGTTAGGACAAATGTAGGACCCAAGTAAAAAACTGATCCCCCATGTCATAGAGTAGAGGACACAGAGGGAAAAGTTAATCTGGGCAGTCCTGTTAATTTATTCCAAATATGACTGACTGTTTAAGTATTTCCAACACTTGGAAGGGTATTAAAGCCATCATTATCAAACAATTAGTATAACTGTGTTGTTTTCAAAAATCTGTTGCATTAAAAAAAAAAAAAAAAATCATCAGTAGAGAAGTCCAATCAAGGGATCGCATGAATTACTCGAGGGGGAATCGATTCCTTGCAAGGGGAAGTCTACTTTTTAGAATGAGAAAGAATCTTTAAAGGTCCAGTGTGTGGGAATTCCTCCCATCTAGCGTTGAGATCATATATCGCAATCAACTCTCTCACCACGCAGTTCAAAGTACGTATTACAGCTACGGTAGCCGTTCGGCGTCTCTTCATCAGGTCTTTCCATCTTTGGAAGGCAGCTCCAACGTTCACTCTTTTTTTCTGATGACGCCGGTCTCTTGCTTTTTTCAATCTCCTTTTTCTTTTTCTGGGTGAAGAAGAAGAAGACTCCTGTTCCTGAAATATGGATTTTGAATACGTGTGGTCCTCCATGTTTCCTTCTTCAAACCTGCCGGGGCCGGGAAGCTACGATACCCATTAGCAGCATTAGCAGCACCTGTGAGTTTATCATGTGACAGCGAAAACGCAAAAGGAGGAGCAGTATGTCCTGTATGTCCCTTACCGGCTAACGTATTTCAAGATGGAGCATGAATATGGAGCGTCTACCCCAGTTCATGTGAACGCAAATGTACAATGTCAAGCCAAAAGGAATACTTGGAAATGATGGTGGTGGTTAATAGTCATGAAAAAGGACAAGTCTGGGAACAGGCAACACAGATTTTGATAATGAACAACTAAACACGCTACACACTGGACCTTTAAGCGCATGGCAGCAAGCAATAACAATGCACAGCAATATATCTGATGCATGATTCTTGTTTTCAGTCAAAACAGTCAACGTTACCATTAGAGCTGTGCCGAACAGTGTGAAGCTTCTAAGCGCCATTCATAACGTTGACCCTCGAATTCTGAAATCAACATTGAAATGCTGATTTAAGGGTGTACTTCTACTTCTTGTTTTGACATTTGTCTACATGTCACTGCTAGTAGCTACTTGCTAGTTAGCTCCATTGCCTGTTCGCTTTCTTTTCTTTGATGGAACTCTGAAATAACTTTATCCTGAGGTTCCACCTTAAACTGTGTACTCAAGGGGTTACGCGGCTAATTATTTTTGACAATGGCACCAAAACAGTTTTGCAATTTGTATGCGGCACAAAAGAGCATTAACAAAACACATTTAAAATGTATCAGATTTTTTTTTTTAAATTATGTAAAGATTGTACAATTTAGATAAGATAGATTAGTTATTAAAAAGAAAAAGATCTACAAGTAATACTCTCCAGAGGAATGAGATAACATCCAATCCAAACACTTATATTAAAGGGCTATTATATTGGATTACATTAACAGTATACATATATATATATTTTAATGGTGTTGTGTTCACTCCTTCTTATGGTTATGATACACAATACCTTATAAGCACTGTAATATTATGATAGTACTACTACTAAATGGCACAATAGCGCGTCCATCTGACGTCTATGTTACACGGTGAATCATAGCGAGTTTTCCGAGCTCTTGAATGCTTCCCCAGAGAGAGTCTAAAAACCATAGTTGGCTTACAACCTGCCTGAGTGAAAAACCTCATTATTGGCTGGCGGTGTGAGGACACTTTTGTTTGATCTCCCCACCCGTTGAATAGATTATTAAAACAGTTGATGGATGGATTTTTTTTTTTTTTTTTTTTAAAGGAGGAGATTTTGGCAGATAGATGTGTGATTCATATCTGGGAGAGGCTTCACGCACACACACACACACACACACACACACACACACACACACACACACACACACACACACCTCAAACTTGGAAGCCAACCGTTGTTTTGTGAGTGGCGGCAGCAACATCAAACATAACTGTGAATTAATGGAAAATTCAACCCCCCTTCCCCTAAAGTTTAGTCAAACTCCAAAGTTTCATCCAGCTGAAGTAGACTGATTTGAAATTAAAGAGGCAGAACCGGATGCGGAGGCGTGTTGAAGGGGACGGCTGTCAGACGAACATATGGCTAGTGACAGAGTGGCTAACCAGTGGCCATATGCAATCATCTAATCATGTTTATGGCCATCAAAAAAAGCTGTGGATGATGATTGGCTCCTCTGTAAAGCTGTCCGTCATTTATATTTAAAGCATACACCTGAGCGTGTGCCTTTGTCTCTTAGCAATCTGCTGCGATTACTCCCTTGTGTCTCGTCACATTCACAACCACTTCCCTCTCGTCTGTTACAACCGAAGGGCTGTGCAAACAAGGGAGAGGTTTGACAGCGTTTTAGTGCGTCTTTTGTACAAGTAGGAGATTCATCACTTCATTAAAGTCTATGATGTGCTTCCCCCGTACTGACTCCTACCGTGTCCAGCAGGTGGGGAATCTCTTTCAGTAGAGGGTGAATGTCCTGGACATCCAAGGTGTCTTCTTCTAGGACAGGCTGCTCCAAAGCCCTGGGAGAGGAGATAGATGTTCAAATCAGAAGCATGGCATATGTGGACGTCGATTCCAAAGACCTTGGTCTCGTCTCGGTCTCAACCCCTCAAAGTCTCGGTCTCGTCTCGGTCTCAACCCCTCAAAGTCTCGGTCTCTTCTCGGTCTCAACCCCTCAAAGTCTCGGTCTCGTCTCGGTCTTGGTAATAACTTGGTCTCGGTTTAGGTGGTCTTGAACACTGCCACCCATACACGATCACCAACTTGAAATGTAAATCTGCCAGCACCAGGACCTTAAGAGATCTCTATGTTCTCGAAGGGGGTCTCGCCCTGGGTGTAATTCAATGTAGAACCGCCCCTGTGCCCGATATCCCTCAGATTTACATTCATGTACTGTAGAATTCTGCATTGTTAGGGTTAGGGTCAATATTAAGTGCTAATGCAGGGTTGGGGTGGTAGGTGGGTGTAAAATCCATCTGATAGCATCTCAGTGAGAATTTAATTTCAAATGTCAGCTAACAATGAGGAGGCGGAAACAGAGGACTTTTGAGATGGGGGGGGGGAGAGCTTCAGGGAAATGGAAGGAGGACTGAAGAAGAAATTGCAACCAAACTCACGCAGAAAATAAATAGATGTGGAGAAGTCACAGGTAAGAAAGTGTGAGGGAGATCGACAGCGAGGGCGCAATGTCTGTGTCTCTGACACAGACACTGTAATGTTATCTCCACTGGAAAGTTTTAATAATGTTGTCTAGCAAACAATTCTTCATTTATATACCTCTCTTTCTCTCTCAGTTTTAAAACATTGGATTTTAAAACCCTGAGGCCACCCTTGTGAACCCCTTTCTGTTTAGTTAGATGTTGCTTAGCCAAGCAAACGACGGAAATTCTGGGACGCCATGGCCATGGTATAAGCAGAAATAATAGCCGCCATATTTGTACCAGGCGCGAGGCCCCCAGAGGTGGTCGCACAGCTGGCCCAAACTTATGCGACAGTTCTGCTTTGACCTCACCACATGTGTAGGTTCCGTCGTTTTTTTACAAAGGGCTCAAGCTGTCATTGTAAAACTGACCTGTCGGTGTGAAGATCTGGGTCGCCCTCGTCTCTGACCGGGCTCATGAAGTGGCCCAAGAAGTGTTTCCACCGCACTGGCCCTGTTGCTCTCACACCATAACTGCAAATACACACAAATTTCCAAACTCCATGAAAAATATATTACACAGAATAGATGATAGCGGGATTTTAAGATTTAAAGAGTAAAGGGCAGGGAGGTTGTTGAGGCAGAGTAGGTTAGTAAAAAGTTAAATAAATTAATAAAATATAGCTGTCCCTACTGGTTGGTCAGCTTCTGGAAGGAGTGAGGGCTCATGGGAAATATAAAGCTGCTGAGAATGGCCCTGAGGACATCCTGTTTTACCAGACCAGAGTTGGTGGTGTCAAAGGCCTGCAGCGCTTGCCACACGGGGGTAGAGTTCATGCACATCTGATAGGCAGAAGAACACACAAATATGTACAAACATTCATATTTTAGAGACAGACCTCTCTCTTGCTTTGTTTTTTTTTCTTTCTCTCTCCTTAATAAAGACAGGAAATGAGTCATATCTGGTTTTGGTTGCCATGGAGAGCATCCCAGTGCGGCTCTAGGATGAGACAGAAAAGCCATCCGCGACTCTGCCGCCTTTCCCGCAAATTAGCCGTGATTAACACACTAACTCAGGAACTGATTTTTCTGGGCAAACATTTTAATTAGAAGTGTTCCCTCTGCCGTTTGAATCCTGACATGCCACTTAGAGCCAATTTAGCCCTGCGTCTTTAAGCAATAATGCAGGGGAGAAGGCCAGATGGTGACACGCAAACAAACAAAGTCATTCAGACAAGTCTGTGCAGTACCTTGTCGTAGAAGAGAATCTGCAGCTTCCTGAGACGCAGGGCTGATGGAGCATCGTGTAGACTGGAAAGAGATTCCGCCCTCTGCTTCCTCTGTTTAACTTTCTCAGGTGGCGTTGTGCCTCGGCTGCACATTTCTATAAAACAGAATCTTTACATTGACTCGGGATTCCAGTGTTTACTTCACAAACGTGTTCAAGATGGTTTCATTTTAATCATGTGTAGGTTGTTGGCCATGCCAGTGGCTCCGTAGAGCATAATGGCAGTGTCACCACTTTGGGCCACACTAAACTTTCTCAAAAACTATTGAAATTTGGTACAGATACCCATGGTGAGAAGAGAATGAATTCTAATGACTTGGTTGATCCACTAACTTTTTCTCTCGCACCAACCTGAGGTTGACATTTGTGATTTTGCGTAAAATGTCGGATACATTTCTATTTTCAGGCTCTATGTTTCCCCTTAAGCTGCCTACACATGATCCGCGGTTTGTTTTCCTATGGGGAGAGCGGGGAAGACAACTCTGAGAAAGCGATTACCCTTATTTCAACTTTGACCACATTGCCACTAGTCTATATCCACAACGTTCCGCTTCTGGGAATGCTCCGTTGTCGCCGGAAGTTCCGTCCCTCTTTTCGGCCGGATGTCCCTCATTTTCGGCCGGATGTCCGTCCCCTTCCTCTTTCTTTGTGTTGGCGTTCTAACCTCTGGTGGATTTCTGAGGACTATGGTTAACTGCTCCTCAGATCTCTGCAGGGTAAATCCAGACAGCTAGCTAGACTATCTGTCCAATCTGAGTTTTCTGTTGCACGACTAAAACTACTTTAGAACGTACACACGTTCCACCAAAACAAGTTCCTTCCTGAGCCAATCCCAGAAGCAATAATGACGTATCCCTGCGCTGCGCTTTGCCTCTCTGCTCTGCCCCCTATCTCGCGGTTTTACAGCGGATCATGTTTAAGCTGAATAATTGTAATTAACCCACGCTTAAGAGATTTTAAGGTTTTTTCTACGACAATAAGATCGTCACTAAATACCCCTCTAGTGATTTTTGAAGATTTTGTCTTAGAAAAGTGGCTAATGAGATTACAATGGGTTGTTGGTGACTTCAGACGTCACCATGAGCTTAGTAGTAGAGATTTATGTTGTGGGTTACATTCAGTTACTAATGTATATTTGGATTATTTACATAACTTAATGGACCAAGTTGTTCTGAAGACGCTGTCCCCCGTGCTTTAACTTTACCCACGGCCCTAAACTAGCTAGTTGTAAGACAATGACTATGTAGCTAACGTTTGGATAACCAGTGTTACATTAGTATTAGCAATTAGCTGAAAACAGCACACCCTCACAGAGCAGCTAGCATGGCTGTAGCCTTAAAAGTCGTGTCGTCCTGCTGCTATCTCTCATCATATTCTCTAATATTCACATTTGAATTCCACTGTATCCATACCTAGCTTAGTGCAGACTGGAGCAATCTTGAAGTTATGGCTGTCATCAAAGCCTAGCTTGTCCAGGAACAGTTCGTAGGAAATGGTGGAGCTGTTATTGGGACTGTAGTGATTCCACAGCCTTGAAACAAAAAAAAGCAAGCAGATGCTGGGTATTTATGTTTAGATAAATGGTACAGTTTCACAGGGGACTTATAATGTCAAGAGCACCCAAGTCAATGATGAGATGCTGATCATGCTTTATGCTTGACTTTATCTGTTACAACCATAGACTGTATATAAAGTCTATGCGTGCGTCCATGTGTGTGCGCGCGTCTGTGTGTGCGCGCGTCCGTGTGTACGTCCGTGTGTGTGTGTGTGTGTGTGTGTGTGTGTGTGTGTGTAAGTGAGAGAGAGTGAAAGAGAGAGAGTCGTGAGCGCTTAAACCAATTAAAGCCATTGTAAATGAACCTGTCACACACAATCCTCTAGAGCCGCATCAAAAAAGTTGAGGAGCGTTTCTAGAGTGGATTTGACTGCAGGGCCTGAAGTTTTAAAAGTCAATTAGCTCTCTCTCATCCTAAGACAATGGCCGACCACAAAGTTAGTGCTAGTGATCTCGTCCCAGCCGACACACGACTTCCCACCACAGGGAATACCAGTACTGTTGGATGACTGTCTGTGTCTGTGTGTGTGTGTTTTTGCGCACACTTTTTTAAGTCAGTATGTGTTCAGACATTCATATGTGGAGCTCAGATTTAACTTTAAGTGCATTTAAGCCCATTTTGCATCAAATGTTACACTTGAGTTTAGGGTTGGGCCGTATATTGATATTATATCGACCGATATATGAGGCTAGACATCGTCGTGAGTTTTGGATATGGTAATATCGTGATATGACACAAGTGTTGTCTTGTTGCTACTGATAGCAATAATGGCCAAAGGGGAGATCTCCCAAATTGCGCTTGCCGAGTAGTTTTATACACGCAGGTGGCATTCTTTGCCTCTCCCTATGTTTTGTTTCACGCTCGCAACTGCCTGTACATCTCTGGGTTGTTGGATTGGTCTGGTAGAGTAATATCTGCGCTGTACATCTCTGGGTTGTTGGATTGGTCTGGTAGAGTAATATCTGCGCTGTACATCTCTGGGTTGTTGGATTGGTCTGGTAGAGTAATATCTGCGCTGTACATCTCTGGGTTGTTGGATTGGTAGAGTAATATCTGCGCGCGTGAACAATTTTTTATCTGCTCGTGAGAATGTTTTATCGCACTCGGGGATATATGACATAAACCTGACGCCATAATAGTAGTCAACCAGTCCTCATGTGCAGAGTGTATGGGCCGTTGCATGCGGCTGCACAGATTTGATGTGCGATCTGTTGTGTCAAACCGTGTCAGATGAAGACCCCCACCTCTGAAACTCCTTGTCTGTCAGGTGGATGCAATAGTTGTCCAGGATGCGGCGGAACTCGTGCTGCTGGATGTGTCCTTCTCTGTTGTAGTCAAACAGCCGGAACACTCTGATCACGGTCTTCAGGTTGCCTCCGATCTGCGGGGGGTTCACACACAATGATAGACAGCAACAGCAACACTACACCTCGGCGGCGCCTGTGAACTCCTGAACCCGAGCGACTTGAGAGGCTTGGCTCACCGGAGCTTTCATCTCTGTGAACGTGGCTATTGACACGCCTGCCTTGATCTGTGGAAGCCCGGGTCTATTCCCCAAAGTGCTGACAACTGATGAGGTGGGAGAGAGCAAGGAGGAGATGCAAAGCTGGCTGGCAGACGGATGAAATAGAGAGGAGAGGAGGAGGGGGGAGGGTACTAAGGGGGATTATGGGTCAGTAAAGCACAGACCAAACAGAGACCACGACAGAGGTTTGTCGTTCAGAACAGCAGCTTGAAATGGATGCACGCCTGTGTTTCATGGCTGAAAATTGGGAGATATACTTAAGGGTGATCTGATCTGAAGGGATGATATCTAAACATTAATAGAATACATACAGTAGGTATTTTAATTTAGAAATCTTAAATTACAGAGCTGAAATGATATCCAACAAGAGATGTTTCAGCTGCAGTGAGGCTATTTCTGGGATATAGAGAACATATAACTTTAATGTTAAAGGTTATGAATGAATCATCGTTTCTATAGACACCACTGTATCTTTGCTGGTGAAAATAGATTACAAAAGTGTGTCATGATCAAATTCACGTCTAAAAACAAGGTCATGGGCCAAAAAACAATTCTTATAGATCATAATATGAGACTACAAATTCCATTAAAACCAACTCAAATTGAACTTTTTAATTCATTTTCAATTGTCAAGCAGTTACTTAAGACAGACGTATGAAAACTAGACTACAGTGGGGCAAAAAAGTATTTAGTCAGCCACCAATTGTGCAAGTTCTCCCACTTAAAAAGATGAGAGAGGCCTGTAATTTTCATCATAGGTACACTTCAACTATGAGAGACAAAATATATGTTGTCTCATGTGTATATCATGTATATCATGTGGTTAATTCATGTAGACTATTTATTTATCCAATAACAAGAAAACATGCTGATGCATGGTATATATTGTTATGAAGATATGAAATGACCTATATCAGGATAGAAGATGTTGGCCATATCGCGCAGCCCTACTACCAATAGTCAATAGCAATATTTTTTCGGGGCATTTTAGGCCTTTAATTCCACAGGACAGCTGAAGACATGAAAGGGGAGAGAGAGGGGGAATGACATGCAGCAAAGGGCCTCAGGTCAGAGTCGAACCTGCGACTGCTACTGCGTCGAGGAGTAAACCTCTATATATGTGCGCCTGCTCTACCAACTGAGCCTACCCAGCCACAATTGCAACATCTTAAAACATTTTTTGCCTTACTACAATGCACATGGCAACTGTGGTATGAGGTCGGTTAGGGAAAGATTGTGTTTCCAGTTAATAAAAAGGCAAAAGTTAAATGCAGGTGTGAAACTAGACCAACCTCTAGTACAGGCCTGGGCATTGTACGGCCCCCAGGCGACATCCGGCCCTTTGGCCGAGCCTAACCTAACCCGCGTGAGGTCAATGGGAAGTTAGCAATCACACGTAAATAAGTGTACGTCATTCATGGAATACAACTGCATTGCTTTCAATTTGAAGGCGACTGTTTTTTGTTGTTGCTTCTTTTTTTTGTGCGAACGTACGCAGCTTCTTCTTCTCTGGTTGCAAGTCTGCAATGTGTCGGACCCCTGTGTCGGCGAGCCGTGAAATGAGCTCACGAGAGACGTTAGCATGGACGTGAATGAGCTGTTATCCCTCAAAAATGTCAGCTCATGGGAAAGAAAGAAAGAAAGAAAGAGGTCGATACAGAGTGCCGAGTTTTTTAACCAAACATGGACTTCTATGTATGTATTTACTGAAGTCAAAGGTAAAGCCGTGTGCTTAGTTTGCAGAGAACAGATCGCTGTGTTGAAGGATTATAATTTGAATCTCCACTACGATACTAAACACGCAGAGAAATACAACAAGTTGACTGATGCAGAGCGGCCACGGACATCTGAAGCTTTGCTAGTTAAGCTGCAAAAGCAACAAGGCTGAGATCCCACAAAATCGCCAAAAACAGTAAGCCATTTTCTGACGGGGAGTTTATTAAAGAGCGTTTGGTGGACTCTGCTGCACTAATATGCCCAGAGGAAAAAAGAGACGTTTGAGAACATTCTTTTTTATGCGCCGCCTGACATAAAACTAATATTGAGCAGAATTGAGTTTAGCCTATTGGTCCGGCCCTCCACAACAGTCCCTGTTTCTCATGTGGCCCCTTGGGAAAATTAATTGCCCATCCCTGCTCTAGAACCATGCATGAAAGTAGGGCTGAAACGATTTCCTCGAATAATTCGATTACAAAAAATCCTCGAAGCAAAATTCTTTGCCTTGAAGCTTCATTAAATCAAGCGTGAGTTGTACGGCTCTGTGTTTCCACACGGAGGGGATTATTACTAGCACAACAGGTTGGCGCTTCTGTGGACCTGAGACCGTTTATATGCTGTCTATGCACGAGACTGGCTGACCCAGATTACAAATGAAGGAAGACGAAAATAGCGAGGGGTCTAAGAGAAGAGACAGGCGAGAACGACCAGAAAGTTTGGGATGTTTAAGCTGCAAACATGCTGCTACATCATCTCTGATGAAAACATCAGTCTACTCATCCATTCACGAGGCGAACCCGACACCAGGTAGCTAACCAACGTCTGCTGCTCGTCCACGCTGTTTTACACAACTAGCCTACAGCATGCTACTCTGCTAATAGCCATGTTTTACCAACGAGCTAACACGAGAGCTGTCGGTTTGTAGTCTGACTGTTTATTAGTTTACTACTAATCTTTGGAAACACAGCTGCTGCCGGAGACAATCCGGCTCCTCCCCCCAGCATGGCCACTTAATATGCACGTGAATGACGTCATCATGCCGGTGATGTCTGCGTTCTTTATTCTTTCTCCTCACTCAGTATTAGGCTTCTGAAAATGTGTCCCCCAGAACAGTGTAGTTGAATAGCCCTGCTGTTAGGTTTGTACAGTCACATTTACCTGGGGTTAGTGAACAGCTCTTTTGCATATCCAGTGCAAAGAGCCAGAGGCAAGAAGGGGAAGGGGGTGAAAAATATTAACATTTGGGCCACCAAAAATCTCTTTGACAATAACATTTTCTGCTTTTTCTAAAAAAGGAAACAGGTTTCCTTTTTTTAGTAAACAGCAATAATAAATATTTACTATCTACTACCTATTTTTCACGCGACACGCAAGTGTGTTGGAAGCGTTTCCAGGAAAAATAGAATAGGAAAAGATGTTTAGCCTTTGTGTCATTTATACACGAATACATATTAATAAATGACATGTTGATGTTTGAAAGTCTCTAGGTTTTGATATAAATGCAGATATAAATGTAATTAAAAAAGAAATTAAAAATCGATTTTCTAATATTGCACCTGTCAATACAGAACGAAATATTCTGTAGGCCATTTTGCCGTCAATACTGCCGACGTTGTCTTTGCTGTAATCAGATCAGTATATATTTATGTTTAACATGGTATTTCATTTTATCAATGGGAAACAGCCATGTGTCCAGATAAGGCTAGCAGCAGCAGCAGCAGCGCGTCAGACACCTTTCTGGTGTGTAAAGACATAGAAAACGCTATGCAGCCGCCACACAACTGACACGCAGCAGAAACGCCACGCTCACACCACGCTCACGCCACGCTCACGCCACGCAGCCAGCGTGTAACCGGCCTAACGTGCTTCATGGACATCCACCACCCTCCAGCCTCACTGCCTCGCTATGTAACGGACACACGACTTCCCGCGTTGGTACCGAATCCTCCAAAGTGTACATACGTAATTCCTAGGCTGCATTTAATAGAGGGTGCAATATTGGCCCTCCTTAGAAGCAACCCAATATATGAGTCTAACTCTGACAAACACAATGAGCAGTTAAGGATCAGCGCAGCAGAGCACTGGAGAGCTCGAGGCCCAAAAATATTCCATACATGTGTAATTTGGAACACCCTCACGCTCTGAGTAGCTGGATGATGAGGGTTTTGGATCTGGTTCACACTGTTAGAGCTCAGTTGCAGTCACTCAAGTCAGTCTGAGTGAGCGCCCCAGCCAAGTCCAGCCCGTCCCGCCTTCCACGCGACAGCTTGCTCCGTAGCTCCGGGGCGCCACGCTAACCGCGGAGGAACAAGAGCAGAGATACTAAATATACCCCCGGTGACTCTTGGGTAATCAGAGTCCTCTGTCGCCCAGAGAAGTCTCCGTCTAATTGCACTCTGATTAGACGAGCTGCCAAGTCTCTCAGTGAGAGGCGTGGGGGGGGGGGGAGCCCCCCCTCATGTCCTGTTACACTGACATTGTCTCCACGCAGACACGAAATAGAGCAGATGGCGTAAAGTCAAGCAAAAAATATACAAGATGCTGACCTCTGAAATGATGCGGATCACCATTTCCTGCAATGCACCAGACTAGGTTGGGATTCCCACGTCTTTAGTTCTCTTTTGGATCACAGGGGAGGTGGTGCAGAGCAGTAAAACTTTGAAAATCTCCACTTTTTGTAATCTAACAACTTCAGCTACTGTTCAAGCTTCCTTACAAGCATAACAATTAGCCCCGCATTTACACCACCTTTCATTCTGCCAGAGTCGAAGAGAGAGGCGCTCCACAGCAGCCCGTGCGTTTAAAAAAAGATCAAATGAAAGTGAATTTATTAAAGACAGATATAAATATGATTCTCTCCCCCCCCCCCGCCATCCTCCCCGATCTCCCTCCCTCCCTCCCGCTCCAACTTAGAGGATTCTGTGCTAATTAGAAATGTGTTAAAATCACAAAGGAGGGAGCGAGGAGATCATACGGTATTAATGAACAGAGACAGAGGGATATCATCCAATCTCCATCTCCATCTCCGTCTCCATCTCGTCTCTCCCTCTGCACACACACCCCCCCCCCTCCTTTTATCTGCCTTTGTGTCCTCCTCTTCTCAATTCCCTCGCAAACTTTGTTTCCCTTTTCTTCCCCTTTCTTTCTTCTCCTTTTGTCTTTCAGCCCGTGTCTCCCTCTGCCTTTTTTTCTCCTTCAAATTCCTTGATAATCTTATCTCCAATTTCCACCCCTTTCTTTTTCTCTGTTCCCAGCCACCCCCCCTCTCCACTCCCCCTGTCCGCCGGTAGTGCCAGCGCCCCATTAGGCAGCTGTGTTCTGGTTGGCGTGGTTGGAGGCCTGGCGCTGTGCCGCTCTCGGAGTGTCTCAGCAGCTCTCGCCCGTCCGTCTGCCCACCCAGCCCCATGGTCCTTAATTAATGAAAGCTCTGTTGTTTTTTGTTTACCGGCCTGTTATATGCTAATCCAGCAAGCCCTGTGTGTGCATGCCCGTCCATCCTCGATGTCTGCTCGTTACCCTCTCAGCTGATTAGTCCATGATCTCAGCCATGACCCAAAGTCAGGTCTGATAGCCATTTTGATCACTGTGTATTCTCGTGCACGCTTAAAGGGTCAGTTCGCACAAATGGCGAAAGAACATTTTTCCTCCCTTACCTCTAGTGGTAGCTAGTCATGAAGATAGTTTTGGTTTGATGTGTCCCGGTATTGAGATATCTGTCTCTACCCTAATACAATGGAAGTGAATGCAATTTCATTTGTGGGATTCAATTATTGCATTTAAAAAAAAATCAACAGCAATATCTCTTTCCAGACACAGTGTCTCTGTTACTCTAGAACACCCAATTTTCAGAGGGACTATTTCTTTGGTAAAAAGTAGTTCCAATGAAAACTGTTCACAGTGAGGTGAGGTCTATCCGGTGTAACTGGGACACTGTTGGTGTTTAATTTTATTATGTACATCACAAATTAATTTCCACTCACCATTGAAAGAGGCCTATTTCAGGCATTCAGAGTTTGGAAAGTAAAAGTGAGCTGCCTTTTCTGCATGTTAGGAGACATTTGGAAAAATCCAAGCCTAGGTGAAACTCTCCAGAGTGAGTAATTAGTACAAAAGATGAGCAACTGTCAAAACATACTGACAAAATATCTGAGTCTTTGCACAACCAAAAAAATTCATGGTACAAAAATGTACAAAAAAAGGAGAAGTTAAAGGTGCCCTGTAGTGGGTGCGTGCATAAGGACACCGCATTACACATTCCTGTCGCCATTTTAATACTATTCTGCTAATTGACAGTTGGTGGCGTTGACGAGCAAAGAAATGTAGCACTGCGTCAACATAGGCATAGAACAAGACTGCAAGCAAGTAAACAATGCACAATACCTCTGAGCCCGAGCTTGTCGTATACGACAACAAAAAAACGGCATCTCTGATTCATAACTTAATAACTTTATAACCGTAGTGAGTAGAAACATACCTTCTTCTGCAGCTTAAAGCTAACACTCGCCGGACTGCTAATGTCTTTGGTGTCTTCGTAGCCCTTACTGAAGGTTTTGTATCCAGCCTGGAAATCCAGAGTTTTTCGGGGTCTTTGTGCAATAAATCCAAACTGTTACATCCAAGTTTGACACAATTTATGTCCATCATTTGTGAATTTTCGGCCGTTTCTCACCACCGATCGCCGCTAGCTCTGTTGCTAACTACCATTTTGCATTTCCCATGACGCTCTGGGAGACCATTCTGACCAATCAAGAGCTTGTTTACGTCTTGTCAGCCAATGGAAGGCTGGTCTGTCATTGCAGACGAAACAAAGAAGCTTTGCAAATGTCTTATAAGGAAGGAAATGCATTTAACACATTTGGCAGGCCTAAAGGTACACAGATTAATAGAAACTAGCTCAGATCTAGGAGAGGTTTGGACAGTGATGAATGAATGAAGGAATGAATGAAATGAAACTAAACTAAATCATGTATGACATCAATAGATCTTTAGTCTATATCCACGACGTTCCACTTCCGAGATTGCTCCGGTGCTGCTAGATATTCCGCCGGATGTTCCTCATTTCGGCCGGATGTCCGTCCCCTTCCTCTTTCTTTGTGTTGGCGTTCTAACCTCTGGTGGATTTGTGAGGACTATGGTTAACTGCTCCTCAGATCTCTGCAGGGTAAATCCAGACAGCTAGCTAGACTATCTGTCCAATCTGAGTTTTCTGTTGCACGACTAAAACTACTTTTGAACGTACACATGTTCCACCAAAACAAGTTCCTTCCAGAGGCTATTTGGCAGAGGCACCGAGGCTCCGTCCGGAGCTTAGCGCCGCCCAAGACGATTGTGATTGGTTTAAAGAAATGCCAATAAACCAGAGCACATTTTCCTCCCATCCCGGAATGCTGTGTGGACTAGCCAGACCTTCCTCTGCAGCGCTGTGGAGGAAGGTCTGGCAATGCGAGACTACTGGATCTTTAAACTAGTTTGCTTCATTTACTGACCTGTTTAAATACAGGACAATGGCTTCAATAATTTGTTAAGCATGAAACCTTCTCAGCTGGGCGTAATCAGAGTGATGATTGATGACTAATGTAATGTTTGACTTGGCAGTGTGTACAGAAGGTAACTTTTTTCATTCATGACGAAACCTACACTAAAACCACCAAATAAAACTGTAATGAATGACCACACCTGCATCGAAGAACATGACAGGATATCCAGGTTATAATAAAAATGTAAGTGTAGCACTAATCCTCACCTCTGCTCTGTCTCCCTTCAGATTATGGCACTTGCATGTGATACAGACATTATTTATTATCACACACGAAGCTACGTTTCAGTATATTCAGTCAAACTGTGCCGACTTGGAAACAGTGTGTAACGACGTGGCTTTAAAAGACATTCGACTCTCCTCTCTCTGTCAGCCAAAGCTCTGCCGTGCTTGCGCTGACCTTTTCTGTCACTATGAATTATGGGAAGGAGACAGGACAGCTCTCTGAAGAGGAGGGATGAAAGAGGGAGATGAGAGAGAGAGAGAACGACATGGAGAGTTGGAGGGGAATGAAGGGAGACGGATCACAAGTGGAAGCGGAGGAGGAGAAACCGCTGAGTGACAGAGAGGAAAGAGAGGATAGAGAAAGGAGATCAGACAGCGACGGAAGAGAGCGCAGAGATGAACTTCCCTTTGTCTGTCAATTAGAGGGCTAATTTCTCTCTGGTTGGGCTCCGGAGTGCCAGAGACAGGCGGCATTGAAGTGGAGCCTAGAGGGATAATAAGGGGCTCTGGGACCATTCTGCTGTCGTCGCTCACTATCCAAACATTAGTTTAACAAAGGCACTGCATGACCTAAACAACATGGAGGGTCTACAAGAGGGCTTCCCAGGAATACTGGGCTCCAGAAATAGATTAGCAGATTAGAACACGGACCCCCATTTGATGAAGATTTACTCCTGGGAATCCCCATATGGGAAGCTCCCTGCTGTTGTGTTGCTATATTTAGGAACTGCTCATGAGAGTGACAACTATTAGGAGAGACATTTTTGAGAATCCAAATCAGGCCCCCAGGCCAGTTTTCCACTATTCTGATACATTGTGCTGAAGAAGGTCCTGTCTTTGTCATTTGTATTACTTTGGCATTCTCCATGAGCATGTTGATGGTGTCTTTTTAGTTTACGTGCTTGCTGTTTTGAATTGTTAAAGACGAAAGTCATTCCAGTTGGCTTCTCATTTTTTTTGAGAGTTTGAGTCCACCTTGCGCTGGTGCTAAAGGGGAAAGCAAAACTCACCACAACCACTTTGTCTTTAACTCCTCTTACATAGATCAGTTATTTATTTAACTTCTACTCTTATACAGTACTACAGGGTTTCTGCAGGTTTTCACCAAGTCAAATTTAAGACTTTTTAATACCTTTTTATAAATGAAATTGAAGACGCATCACGACATAAACAAACCCTGTCAATGTCAGAGTCCAGAAACATCGCTATTCTTGCATCTGTTCCGAAAGAGAGCAGCCTTGCACTCGGCTGCAAAATAACTTTCATGTGGGTCTCATTTGTAGTAGTAATACAGCGAGTAACATTTGGAGTAGTGAAGAAAGAACTACAACACCATAGAATAAATTTTAAAAAAAAGCGCTGTGGGAGCATTTCAATGAGAACATTTAGACCGGTTTAAAGTTATTTTAGACCTAGAACACAATTCTTATTTTTTTATTTGATTTTTTCTGTACTTATTTATGTATTTGTGCTGCTGCAACACCTGAATTTTCCCTCTGGGAATCAATAAAGGCTTATCTTATCTCATCTTATGAGAAGGCAGGATCTCACATTTAAAAAGGCATTGGTTGTATGATGACATACAATGTAATTAAGTCAAATAGTAAAGAATGAAAGAATAATTTGATCATTGTAAGTTGGATACAGCATTGAGAAATTAAGCAACTAAAGCATTGTTATCATTATATATATATATATATATATATATATATATATATATATATATATATATATATATATATATATATATATATATATATGTATGTATGTATGTATATATATATATATATATATATATATATATATATGTATATATATATATATATATATATATATATATGTATATGTATATATATATGTATATATATATATATATATATATATATATATATATATGTATTTATACAGTATATTCCAGTTTTCTGATGTGACGCCCCTATCGGCAGGGTGACATCATTTGTTTCCGCTTCTAAAACGGTTGGAAAATCTATATTTTATCATGTCACAGCACTATGGTTAAGGTTTTGTCAGGTTTAGGTACAAAATGAACTAAGATCCAGGTTTAGGTTCAAATAAGCTCGGGTTACTGCACAAGGGGACTATAAATGTGGTAAAACACTTAAAAATGTCTTTAAAAAACCTGGGTCAGTTATTTAAAAGGCCCATTTAAAAGGAATAAAAATGACAAAATAGTGGTTTAAAAAGAGATTAAAGGAGCTCCTGGACAGGACGTCAGCAGGAGTTTACCCCAATCTCTCTCCCGGACAAGGGTTATGATAAAAGTAATACTGTCCACTTAAAATAAATAGAGGATCAGACCTATGATCTATGGCCCAAACCTGTGTTCATCCATATATTTAAATCTATTGGTTGTAGTCCGACAATCTCCTGGGTTTTGACCCCTCAGCACTTCCATACAGTGCAGTTTTTTTTCGCCGTTCGAGTGATCATGACTGTTTTCCAAGATGGCGCCCGCATGTAAACATGAATGCTACTGTCTTTATAATCTATCTTTTTAATAAACTGTCTGTACACTTACAAAGTTCTCAATGCTTCGGTTTGCATGTAGGGACCCTCATTATGCTACTGTTGACGTGTGGTGCTATTTTGAGCCTTTTTAGTGGTATAGAATTTACCCCGAAAAGTAGCGTTAGCAGCTAACCACTGGTTTGCGTTAGCTTGTTTCAAGCTAGAGACACATTCGATTAGCATGAAAACAGATCCCAGAGAAAACATTTTGGATAATCAAAGTGTGGATTATAAACTGACTGATCCTGGATTTATAGGCCAATATTGATTTCTTTTAATCATCTTTGATAAGGATTCTTACATATGTTATTAACCCCTAGATTCATTTTACGCCAGGATTGTCCTTTAAGGGCATGTAAAACGGGCTGGTATATGATCGACAACTAGGGGGAGAGCTTACAGCTGTATTTCACAAAGTGGCAGATTCAGACAGACCGGCAGACCAAGATTAGTTACAACTTCCCAAAATGGGATTAAAATGACAGAAGTAACACACTCATCCATTACAGAACAGACAGCAACGTGATTAAATGTTAGTCCTGCCTTAGTTTTTTTTAGTTTTTTTGAACACAATTCAGCTGCAGCTTGACTGTATTAGCTAAACCAAAAAATCCTAACTGTCTGAAAAGTATTGGTCTGTTCCAAAGTGTTCTACTTTTCAAAACTTTATTTCTTTGGGGCATCTTTATGCAGTAGAGCAACGCATCCTTGTAAACAGGTATGTGGGATATCGTACGAAAACGCATACACACCAATTCATATGATATCCTATGAAATTAGGTGACGGCTGGCTGATCACCTCCCCCGTGCATGGACCAGCGTGCTCGTATACAGCGGCAATCAATGTGGTTAATATTAGAGATACACCGATCTGACTTTTTCAGTCCCGATACCGATGCCTGGGCTTTGTGTATCTGTCGCTACCCGATACCGATCCGATACCGTTGTTGAATTAATAATACACTGTATACCTTCCACCTTATACCTTCCTTCCACCATGTGGAAGAGACTAAAGCCACCAGACGTTCCTAACTAAACACACGATCCCCGATCCAGCTATTTTGTCAATATCGGGACCGATATCTGATCTTAATTTCAGATCGGTGCATCCCTAGTAAACATGCAATAAATACGTGGAATATAATTACAGTGCGAGGCCTGGGACGAAGGTGGCGGGATCCAACCTGGCCTGGGAACTCCTCAGGATCCCCGAGTCGGAGCTGGTTAATGTGGCTCGGGAAAGGGAAGTTTGGGGTCCCATGCTATATGTACGAATGGTTCATGAGAACAGCCGGAGTACATAATAGATAATTTCCCTTTTTAAAAATTTAACATGAGCGTGCATTAAATTCTTACCGAAAAGGTATTTGAAGTAAATAATGCAAAGATTGCAACAGAACTAATCGTGTGTAGCCCTTGGTTCACCGTACTGGCTTTGAATTTCAGGAATCCCAATGAATCAGGATGTTTTTTTGGACTGTACTGTATCTTTTCAGATTCAACTCTGCACTAAGATTACAGAAGTAGTGAACAAAGCCCAAAGAGGAGGAGATCCAGACACAGACGGAGTACAGACAGTTGAGAAACATCCTTCATTCCAACCTTGGATGGCTACTTCAGAGTGTGTGTGTGTGTGTGTGTGTGTGTGTGTGTTGGGGGGTTTCGGTGATCTTAATTGAATATTGATAAGTGAGGCGAGCACACAGGGTAAACAGCTGTGACTGGTACTTCATCATATGTGTGTGTGCGCATCACTCATTATCAGGCCCAGCTGGTCCTCAGAGACGAGTCATCAGACAGTGACCGCACACACACACACATGATCTCACACACTCATTGCTACACACTCACACTTCTTACAGTAATTGACAAACAATTTTGACAGATATCAAAGTCACCAAAAGTGTGTAGACTGCAGAGAGAGAGATTCCCCGGTGGCTTTGTTGTTCGCTCAGTAAACAGGCCTCCGAATATCTGATTTATTCCAAACTTTTCTCTAAGACAGAATCTCTTTTTGTACCTCAGAGAGTTCGCCACCTAGGTAGTGCAACATTTGTCATCCTGTTGCCGTGACAACAGAAGCCATCGTCTTGGTAACACAAGTTAGATGCAGAGCGTTTGTGGAGATGGATCAAGAAATGACTGGTATTTAATGGATGAAGTAGAGTAGGTAGAGGCTTTACGGTTGCGTCAGAAGTCACCTAGCAACTGCAGTTGGTGACATGATGGAGACAAAAACTGGAACATACCAGACAGAATATCTAGAAAATATAAAATGTTGTTTGACTATAACTCCTGTGACTTGTGTTTATTAAATGAAATACCCTGATAAGGTTGATTTGTTTCACTGAGGGTTACTATGACACAGTCCTGTCTCGTTTCATACCCCTGGCTGGCATCGTATTATCATTCTTAGAAGTCTTAGATGTCTCTTTGAGCACATCTGGTTGGCTGGTAAGAGAAGTAGCAAAAAACGCATATCCACCGAAAGAATGGCCTGATGTAGAAAGAGGAAGATTTGGATGAACTACGAATAAATGTGTATTGTGTCGACTGAAGGATGTGGGCTGTGAGAGATGCTTTTTCATGAATACAGCCGACATAGAAATATACAGTCATACACACACACATTATGCATGTCTGCAGTAAGGATTAGGACAGCCCTGATAGCCCTCGGGCCTTCATTTGTCCACAGATACATCTTCTGTGTTTTCACAACAACATCCACAGACTGGTTTCAGTCTCATGTGGAACACAAGCAGCACAAATCCAGAGTCAATTCTGTCATGCCCTCCTACGTAGAGCTTAAATTCTGCCAGAGCTGGCCCCACAAACATGGCTGCTAAATGTAACACACACACGCACGCACGCACACGCACACACACACTGAGGATGTGTGAGTCACGTTAGTGTTTAGATTGCGTTCATTGGTTTTTTGAAGCACTGTGTGTGTAAAGTGTGCCTTTGCAGCATTAATGAATGTTAAAGCAAGAATTCACCCTTGCATACTCTTACATCATCAATCTAGTGCTTTCAGGGAGTGTTCACGTTCATTGACTTTAGCTGAATAATTTGTACAACAAGATAGAGGTTTGCCTGAAACTTGTCATCAAGCAGAAGTAGTATAAGTAAGCAAATAAGTAAAGTAAGTTTATCTCGTGTGTTTACAGCAAAACGATAAAAAACTGTATATCATTAGTATGTATTAGGACACCATTCAAATGCCTAAAGCACCAGTCACACCAGAAAGTGGCACAGCAAAGTGTGTCCTAATGAAATAGGTGGTGTAAGCTTATTGATGGAACTCGCAGGGCTAGTTGGTGAAGTACTATAGCTGGCACACTTAGGCTACGTTCACACCGCAAGTCTTAATGGTTAATTCAGAGTTTTTGCTCAGATCCGATTTTTTGTTTGGCTGTTCACATTACCTTTTAAAATGTGGCCTATGTCACGCTGTTGCACTAAAGTTAGGGAGGTCATGGAGGAAGTAAGCATTTTCGCTTTTATTTCAAAATGTTTGTGTAATGGCAGCCATAACATTAATGAGCATACACTAATGAGGTCTAACACCTCACTCTCCCTCCATTGACTTGCTCCATCACTGCTCTCCATAGGCATAGTCAAGTTTTTACTGTAATGTTACTGTCTGTGTCTAGCTAACTCCCGCCGGCGCATGATTGTGACAAATGTGGATGTAGATTGACGTAAAAGTCGCATCAAATCCTCCTTGGTTGTTCACACTGCGGCCGCATTGAAAAAAATCAGACCTGGGTCTGATTCAGGACACATATGGAAGTGGTCTAAAGTGGTCCAAGATTTGAGTGTTCACACTACTTCTGAAGAAGTCTGACCTGGTCAATTGACCCCAAAAAAAAAATCTGATTTGGGCCACTTTTGCCTGCAGTCTGAACGTAGTATCAGTAACTGATAACACTCTAGCCAGCCAGGAACACGCTAGCATTACTCAGTTACAGCTAGCTAGCTCTGTCTCTAAAAGGCCCCGACACACCAAGCAGAAGGCCAAGAACTAGTGGCGACGAAGACAGACTGTGGCGTTGCCTCACGTCACTGGACATCACTTTTGTCTTTGCCAAAATTTGCACTTGAACACACCGAAACCTCTACAGCAGGTGGCCAACTACCACATAAGTTCTGCGCCTGCGTGAGAGGAAATAACTCTCCATGCCAGCAGGCGGTGGTAATCTATTCGTCATTCAAAAAAGGAAAACCGGATACAAACGTTGCTATGATGCCCATAACAAACAGTGTTCACCCTAATCAGCGGAGGCAGAACCGAAGAGAGCCTACGGTCCCTCTGCTTCACCCCCGCCGGGAAGACAAACACATCGCTAAAGGCTGCGACGCATCGCGATAGGCGGAGATTTGTTTTTGTGTAAGTTGAAAGAAAATATCTGAAAGCAGCAGAAATGCAGAACTGAGTACATTCTGATATTCATTTATTTATCGCAAGTAATATTGTTATCGCAAAAGTCATCGTTGCCGTATATTTTCCTCACATTGTGCAGCCCTACTTTTAACAATGACCGAGTCAAAGAGAGGGTACAAACCTTATGTTTGAGATGCTTCTGTATCTCAGACAGGGACATGGAGGTGTTCTGTGGACCGCGCCTGAGACAGACAGACACACAACACAGTTCATTTCTGTTCAGCTGCTGCCACCAAACACCTATAAATGCAAAGCAGCGTGATATTTCTTTGTTTAGAAAACATCTGCTGCGGTGCTGGAGAAGAGGAGTGTGTGTACCTCACGCTGCTGCTGCTGCAGGCTCTGTTGGCCGCAGGAGCTCGACTGAACCGCCTCAGAAACTGCGTGTAGTCCACTGTATCACCGCCCCTCTCGCACACCTACAGCAGCCACAAAACACAAAGACGTGTAAACACACGTGGTTCCACATACTGTAGGCAAGGCAAGGCAGCTTTATTTGTATGGCACATTTCAGCAACAGGGCAAATCAAAGTGCTTCACATAAAACATTAAAGAGCAGTTCAAAACAATTAAATATAAAAACAGATATAATTACGAGAATAATAGTTACAGTGCAGCACGAGAAATGAACAATTATTTACAGAAAGGCAGCATCAAAAAGATCTTCAGCCTTGATTTAAAAGAACTGAGAGTTGCGGCGGACCTGCAGTTATCTGGGAGGTTGTTCCAGATATGGGGAGCATAAAAACTGAACGCTGCTTCCCCCTGTTTAGTTCTGACTCTGGGGACAGAAAGCAGACCTGTCCCAGATAGAGGATGGATACCCGAACCGAGCCCGTCGGGCCGGGCCGGGTTCGGACAGATATTTAGAAATGATGTTGGGGTTCGGGTCGGGCTCGGTCACATCAGCGCGATAAGGCATTGAACATTTTAAATCTAAAACAGCTTATTACGTAGGCTAGGTGCGTGCCTGTGTTAACGTGAGCTTGTTGCCCCGTGTGCGCTGATACACTCATCTGTTGACATTTCTGAATGCCTTCCTACAGTTGCTTAACAAAAGCTGTCCACACAAACAAACGTGTCATTAGTATGAGAAAAAAATTAGATTTGAACTGTGTCGGGCTCGGGTCGGGCTCGGACATAAATATCTTAATGCTTGCCAGGCTCGGGCCGGGTTCGGTTACTGCTCTGTCGGACGCGGGCCAGGCTCGGACAGAAAAATGTGTAGGTAAACAAAGGTATTTTGAAAATCAATTCTTTGAGGGACAGGAAGCCAGTGTAGAGACTTCAGAACTGGAGTGATGTGATCCACCTTCTTGGTCTTAGTGAGGACTCGAGCAGCAGTGTTCTGAATCAGCTGCAGCTATCTAATAGATTTTTTTAGATATATATATATATATATATATATATATATATATATAGTAGATATATACTGTACACAAAACACAACTGTGATGATGAAAAGCAAGAAGAGGATGAAGATGATGGTGTGCACTCAAGCCCACTCCAAACTTTTTCAAACATTCCGGTACCAGCGTCTATGATAATGGCACATATAATGGCGTCTCCGTGGAGACGGGAAGAGCATGGTGGTGATGTGGCTGGCTGGCTGGCTGGCGTCAGGTGGGTTGAGCAGTAATTTTCAGGACGAGGCTGTTTGGGGAATACATTAGGTGCCGTTCTCTGGAACGAGGGGGGGGGGGGGGGGGGGCACACCTGGGAAATGCAGCCGCATGCTTTTGTTCTGAACCTGTTTTACAAACACACATGGACACACACACACACACACACACACTTTACAGAAAACTGGTAAAGAGTTGGCACATACCCAAACACGCAAAATCAGGGAACTAGTTTCCACAAAAACAAACACACACAAATATACATGTGTATTCAATCAAGCAGACAAATACTTGGCGCACACACACACACACGCGCGTATACCTATTTTGGTGGCTCATAATCAAAGTACAGTCCCTGTTGCCCTGCCCTACATCCTTCCATGGTGTAATCCAGTGCAGCGGTCCCCAGCGGAGCTCCTGGCATTGAGTCTTATTATAGACACCACACTGTCCAATTATCACTGCTATCAGCAGCCATGGAGCGTAACACACACACACCTCAGGGGAGGAAGGGGGGGGGGGGCTCTCCGTGCTCTATATACCTGTGACGGCGTTGTTACACCTGCACTTCAGTTTGAGGCTGAAGGTGAGAGGGAGGTCAGTGGCTGATGGTATGGAGGGCAGGGGCCATGAGACGTGTTGAGATGTCTGTACATCGGGACAAAATCATCTGTAAATAGTATAAAATAATCACCGTAGGTTTAAAAGAAATAGCTGTTAATCACTCTAAAATGAACACAGGGCCAAAAAAAGCCATTTGGTAAGTGAGGAGACAGAGCTTGAGCTCTCCTGATGCAGTGGATTTTCTCTGTCTTGTTCTCTGCATGAGTCTGGCTGTCCGTCACCAGCAGCTTCTTCTTCATCCTCATCACATTTGTCAGCTGTGATTGTCTTTTTGCCATCGACCCTCCCCAATAAGCTTGAATTATGCAGGCATATTTCTTTTACAGGCCCAGCTTTTACAGACGCAGCACAACACTTGATCAATATTTTACGAAAAAGAGATCCTGATGGATGAGGCCAGATAGATAAATAAAGAACAGAAAAAGAAGAACTTGAAGAAGAGTGGGGGGGGTGGGGGGTGTCAGGCTGCTTGTGGCTTTCTCGCTCCCCCAAGCACAAAGCAACTTCCACATCAAAATGTCACCAGAACAACAGCTGCTACTCCAGTGATAGTCCTTTAAAGTAAACTTTCGACAACTCTCCAGAAAGCGCACACGCGCGCACACTCATCCGCACAGTGGCTTTAATGAATAAGACGGTGAGTGGGAGGGGTGGGCGAGGGATGGAGGGGAAGTGGGGTTGTGTGTGTGTGTGTGTGTGTGGGGGGGGGGGGACACAAAGTGCTGATATTATGGGAGGAAATCTGTGTGGGAAAGACAGGCAGTCAAACTGTCAGGCGTGAGCGCTGAGATGGAACAAAGAGGAACAGTGGAGACGATTACAGTGGCGTAGCAGAGTGACAGAGGCATCGCGCACACAGATGAAGACGAAGGGAGAGGGGGAATTACGCCGCCGTGCACAGACCCCAAAAACACACACACACACACACACACACACACACACACACACACATTCACGCTAGATTGATCAATGCCAGAGAGTAGAAGCATCCTGATCCAAGGCCTCAACACACTCATTAGACTTCATGGATGCAGAGTGACGACTTCAACATTCTACATCGACCAGCTTTTATAGCCCAGAGGTTTTCTTTTAAATGGATTCCTTCATTTTTAGTAAACATCTGCAGGCTGCTGAGGAATATATGGAAAACAAATGAGAGAATGAGCCAGCGGGACGCCCGGATAGAACAGTTGGTAGAGTGGGCGCCCATATATAGAGGTTTACTCCTCGACGCAGCGGCCGCCGGTTCGACTCCAACCTGCGGCCCTTTGCTGCATGTCATTGCAGCTGTCCTATCAAAATAAAGGGCGAAAATGCCCCAAAAAAAGAATAATAAAAAATAGAATCGATCACAGGATGCCAGCCAACGCAACAGAGGTGCAAACAAATAACGTCTGCTTTAACATCTGCCAGACTCACTTCTCCGCTGACCAGTCTTCACAGCCACGGAGCATCATTTGTCAGTGTCAGCTGCCTGGAATGGATTTTAAAAAGAAATCTTCTACTGCCATCTTCTGGATGATGCCCCACGTAACAACACAACATTTGGAGGATGAAAATCTAAAGCCTCGTTTCCACCAAGCAGTAGAGGTGTGACTCTTCACTGATCTCCCGATTCGATCCGATCACGATTATCATGTCAGCGATTCGATTCAATTCGATATCACGATGCGTCAAATACATTTTTCTATTAAAGCCATATAGGATATTTAATTCATAGCTTTTCAAGCTTCAAAAATAACAGAAATAATCGATTATGGCCCGGCCGATTATCGATGCAGCATCGACCATGTCCACGATTCGATGCATCGATTATTGGATTCATTTCAACACCTCTACCAAGTCTGGTTCCTTTCAGTTATTTTTGCGTTTACATTTTCAAAAGTTTTGGATTGTACCAATAGAACCGCTGTATTCCGTCCGGGTCCGGCGTCCACGCTTAACACAGTTATCCAAAAGTGTTTTACAAACACCTTCAATTGTCACTATTTACAATGGAGAAGAAAGGAGATTAGTGAGATCAAGTGTTCTGACCGGATCTGGGGCACCCTGGTAGCTCACCTGGTGGAACGTGCGCCCCATGTTCAAAGGCTCAGACCTTACAGATGATGATTTGCATATAGAGAGGGGAAGTGATCCTATGACTCAAGCGGTCACTCAGGACGCATTTGGAGACACAGTCTACAGACAGGTGAAAGCTCACATACTTAGAGCTGTCCACTTGTGATCAGATTACTATTAAAGCCTCAAAAAACACCCACACAGGTGATTTCAGTTATTGTGGCTGCTCAGGTTGAAGGTGGGTCAGAGCATGATGGGAATTTATTAGGTCACAAATCCTTTCTACCAATAAGAATGATAAAACGGTCATTTTTCCCGCCCTAACAGGGGAAACAGAGCTAACAACAGGTTTAGGAAGATGTCAATCAATCAGTCTATACACACCAGAGGTGGGAGTAATGCTGCGTTCCAGACACAATCTTTTGCCCATAAGTTACGACTTCAAGTCGCGACTCACGACTTGGTAGCATTCCAGGCAAAGTCACCACAAACCCTTCTAGCTAGCGTTAGCGTTAGATAGCGGCTACCTACCGTTGACGTTAGCTAGCGCTAGCTGATACTAGCCATTTCTAGTCGCCGACATATTTTGGGCTTCATTTAACAAACATAACCTGTAGTAGTACACAATTGTATGTGTATTATTTTGATTACAATGTGCGGAATTACTTTACATTGCCTATTTATATTTATTTCTATTTCTCACTGTTAATCAGCGGCGTCTGTACAGCATCAACAGGGGTCGACATTGTTGTTTGTGTGTGTGACGTCAAAAACTGTAACTGGGAGTACAACCATCTGGTACGAGCTCACGGGGAGTAAGTTGCCGTTCCAGGGCACTTTCATTGGTAGAAGGTTATGACAACACGGGTTACGGGTTGCCTGGAACCAGGGCTGGACTGGCCATCTGGCATACCAGGGCTTTTTCCGCACTTTTGGGCCGAATCACCGATATAATTTACAGGCCTTTTTTCTTTTTGGGGCCGCACCGGCCCATAAAAAGCTGACAGCGGCCCATTGGTTAATTTTCTTTATTGGCACTAGCCTGACCCAATGAAATCCAGGAACCCCCTTCCCCTTCCCGGCCCTGAGACACGAGCTGTAATAGTTATGCTTATGCGGGAAGTTTAGCCTCCACGTCAAAATGGACAAACGACCACCAAAGCGCAAGGGAGGTGTAGAGAAATTACGGGAGAAAAAGATTCAGAATCTACAGGCGGATGCCTCAAAATGTGCCAAAATTTCGGACATGTTTGGGGCTGTAGTAGCTGCTTCAACATCAGCATTACCTGAAGTAGAGGAAGGTGACTGAAGAGAAGCAGAAACAACATCATGACAGGGAAGAAGCCGAGGAGGAGGAGAGTGACCACGACAGGGCCATGGGAGCGAGTGAGGAAAAGATGGAAGAGAGAGTAGATGACGATTTGGTAAGGAGTAGACAAATTAACAGGGACTTTCAGGAAGGGAGGCTGTGTGTGTGTGTGTGTGTGTGTGTGTGTGTGTGTGTGTGTGTGTGTGTGTCTCTCTCTCTCTGTGTGTGTGTGTGTGTGCGCGCATTGTGTGCGCCTCACGTCATAACGACAACAAGCAGTTTGGCTGTAACATTAAAGCTAGTGGCTGTCAGGTAACCTAACTGTTTAAGCTTACAGTGAAAATGCTAGCAGTTGGCCTGTTGGGTAGCTGAAAAGTCTGAGTGATCTAGAAAATCAGTGTTGAGACAAGCATCAGTGTTCCTTGGATTGCTTAATTAGCTAATGTTATTCAGTAGCATTGCAAAGCCAAAGTTGCTTTGTGGAATGCCAGTCCCATTGTTTGGTGCTCTTTTCCAGGGCATATATTACTCTCAGCTTTATTGTAGCTTTTGGGAAGGATTATGGTTATGGTTATTGTATTTAGCAGACACTTTTGAATCGACAAAATATGAATCTTTTAAGTTTTTAAAAGATTCTAAGCCAATATTAAGCAAAATAGTAAAAATAACAATAATGGCAATACAATACCAAATATCAATAATAATAAAATAAACAAATACCATAAATATACAAATCCTAACTCTAAGAATGAATGAATTATTTAAGGGTAAGATCAACAGATAAGTCTTGAGACCCCTCTTGAAGGATCCAAAACTATCACATGAACGCAGAACACTCATATCATAGAATGCACGCATATTTTAAGAGGACTGTCTGCAGGGAATGGGTCTGACCAGTCACGGTGGGTGTGGGCCGCCTGGGCCAAAAATGCCAGGGCCAATTTATTGTCCCAGTCCAGCCCTGCCTGGAACGCAGCATTAGTGCAAGTCACAAGCGTGTCTCAAGTCTTAACCTTCAAGTCGCAAGCAAGTTTTAAGTCACTGTGGTGAATATCAAGCAAGTTAAGTCTCTATCTATCTATCTATCTAGTCTTGAGCTACTAGTCAAGCAAGTCACAAGTCAAAATCCTGATGATCTAACCCTGTTTCCACATTTAAAATCAGTTAAAAAAGACAGTTGTTTTCTAGCAGACGTTTAACCAACTGATTCATTATCTAAAAGAAACATTCTCGTACGTTTCTTTTCTTTGTGGGTTTTGTAGTGACAGATGAAGTGACATGTTGTGGTGGTCGCGTCTAGATTTTTGCGCTGCAGACTTTGATCACCACTGTTCTCTTCTTACTACTGCCATTAGCTACTTAATCCTTGAATCTAAATTGGATTATTTTTGGCATGACGGCTGCCTCCTGCCTCTAGGTTGGCGCGCATAGCACAACAAATTACAAATAGTCATGTTTCCAAAAAAGAACTTAAAAAACATAGCTTCTCA
>NC_135877.1:2595000-2655000 GCF_031162955.1 Sander vitreus | reverse complement strand
AAAATACAAAATATAATGGAATATTATTATATTCAGTAGTCCAGTAAGGGGGCTTTCACATCCGGGACATGGGCCGGATACGACAACACTTGACCCTAAAGTCCAGTTGTTTAATTAGCATGAACAGGGCTTTATGGTCACTGTTTTTCCCCAAGGAGCACGTTTTGCTCCCAAGTTGAAAAATGTAGGATTGACTTAATCAGTGATGTTGAATATAGCCTACAGTGTAATGGACCACCACAGTTCATACATACATGTGAACCGCGTAATTGCAGAGTTTAACCTACATAGTGGAAAACTACTACGTGAATGGGGCACAGCAGAAAGACGGAGCAGAGCGAAGCTGCTTGTTCAGGGTTGTCATGTGTACTCCTATAGGCCTACACTTCGCATCAGGCGTTAAAACCAACTGTACCGAATTAGACTACTATTTAACGCGATAACGAGACATTTTTAACCGGTAATGAAACTGTCTCAATTTAATACTGATTACTCACTGACTCACGACAGACAGCAGTCGGAGTTCCGGCAGAGCTCTGCGCCCGTCAGCAGTGGCTTCTCACTGCGCAGCCGGTCCCCCAGAGCAGCATGAACGGAGATCCCGTTTGAAGGTGACAGGCTTGATTTTGACTGAACATCCCAATTTAAGTAAACTCTGATTGGGTCGTAGTAAATTAAGTACCCTAAGTTTAAGATTAGGCGTTGGTCATTCTCCCCCCCACTTATCAACTCTGGACTCTGTGCTGCTGCCAGCCTGTGTAACGTACGTTACTCACCATCGATCGACCGTTAGCTTCAGCTGGCTAACGTTAGCTGTCAACCTCCCGACTAACGGTTACCGCTAGCTAGTGATCTAGCGAGGATTAGCCCTTCAGACCACAGTGGACTTCAGTGGACTCTCCATCCAAACTCCTGACTGGACCTTCGTCTGCCACAACTGCCGGACTCTTTCAAATACATACATACATAGCGTTGGTCAGCTGTCAGCTTACGCCAGCTAGCTTCTGTTAGCTTCCACCGACTGACGGCTCGCCCAGCACATCTGTTCGATGTAGAGCTCTTTTAGCCATGTTTCCCGGCTCAACACTAAGTTAGTGTGAGTTGCAGGCTCTTTGGTGGAGCTCTGCTCTGAATGAAGTTACATCGTGACAAATGAATGAACCACTTGCGGAGTGATATGAAGACATGAATCAGAGGCACAAAAAACGTTGACAGTAGTGACCGGTCATTATGTTTACCAATACCCCCGACCCGTGCCTTGCAACGCCCCCCCAAATTTGGATGGATTTGCATGATTTACGAGAGCTTCATTTTCAGGTCAGAAAAGCCGTATTTCCGGATTTATCCGGAAGAATCACACCCCTGTATGATGTCATAAAGAGAAGATTCCAGATCGGCCCATCTGAGCTTTCATTTTCTCAAAGGCAGAGCAGGATACCCAGGGCTCGGTTTACACCTATCACCATTTCTAGCCACTGGGGGACCCATAGGCAGGCTGGGGGAACTCATATTAATGTTAAAAAACCTCATAAAGAGAAATTTTCATGCCATGGGACCTTTAAAGTAGAATTAAATGTGTCTGAAAAATACTCTCTAATGTCAAAGTTAAATTAAAATAAAATTAAAAAATCATTTTTCAATTTGTTTTTATCAATGGCTTATAAATGATCTATAAAGCTTAGTAAGTTATATATTAAGCATTATTAAAGCCATGAGGGTTGTGACTAACTCAGAAACAAGCAAGCATTTAGCATTTTCCCAGCGCTGGGCCAGGCTAAATCATTCTGCACACCAAACTGATATCAAAAAATGTCTGATTCAGTTAATAAAAAAGAAAAAGAATTATTGACCAATAAGATTATGAAATTATATTAAAGCTCTAAGTAAAAAAGAATAGGCAACTACAGCTGAGGAAACTGAAGGTTGAAACACCACTTACCTCCGTCTGTGTGCACCCATGTCTGCCTGTGTCCGCCGCCTGTCTGTCTCTTTGCGGAGGAGTGTGTGGTAGTGCCCAGAGCGGTGTGGGGCCGCGGGCCGATGACCAGGTGTCCCAGTCCAGGGTGAAGAGGCAGCAGCTTGGCCATACTGGGTGAAACTGGTGTGTATAGGGAGAGAGACTGGAGGAGGACAGGAGGGTGATAAATGACACTGGGTAGTGACTGCGGTTGCTAGTTGACACATGAACATGATCTCTCTCTCCCTCTCTCTCTCTTTCTGTGTGTGTGTGTGTGTGTGTGTGTGTGTGTGTGTGTGTGTGTGTGTGTGTGTGTGTGTGTGTTAGTGTGAGATGAATCAGCAGTTGGCACTTCTGAGCACATCCCACTGTATTCAACCATTCAGTCTAGTTTTGTTGCCACAGCTCGCTATTGTCAAATCTGTCACCATGGATGCAAAAAAAAAAACAACAAAGTATTTTTCTTCTAAATGTTAAATGGCAAGACATTCTATGGGCAAGACAGCTATTGAATAAAGTTGTGGAAAGAAACTAAGTACATTTACTAAAGCACTAGCCTAGACTTACTAGTACTGAGTATTTTCATTTGTATATTACTTAGTACTTGTTCTACTCTACTACATTGATTAGACAGCTGTAGTTAGCGATCACTTACCTTGTTAAGAGTTATGATTTCGATTATGAGCATATCAAATAAAATCCAAGGCTGTCCAGTGTCAACACTTATAGTATAATATAATCATATAACACTGACAAGGTCTATTCTCCTGCAAACAGACTAAACTGCTAAAGACAGTGTACTTTAAGTGCATGTTGCTGATAACACGTTTGTACAACTTAATGTGGCTATATATATATATATATATCAGTGTTTTACAGTGGTGTAGTCTACATGATACGCAGGTATACGCAGTATACCCACCAAGAAAGCTCCAGGATTTCCATATACCCACTTAAAAATGCCCAATGACATACAACATACTTTCCATCATATTTTTGACATATTTTGTTTTTTATTATATTCAGGGTTTTTTTTCTTTGCATAGGCTAAATTAAGGTATTTCAGCTGTGAATTGGTGCATAAAAGTCTATCAAAATGCAGGAAATGAAGTCTTCCTTTACTCTTTTGGTTCACCTTAACCGCCTATGAACCTTATTTTCAGCCGGAGCAGGCACCTGATTTCAGAGGGAAAAAAGCCTCTGAAGGCCACTACAACCTGCTCAGAAACGGACAGACAGACAGATATTTGACTCAAGAGTTAATGAAGCCCAAAAACAGAACTAAAACAGACTGAATATTGGACTTACATTCCTTAGGTGGATACAAACACGACTTCAATGCTAATGTTTCTGCTGGATGTGTAAAAGGGCAGCTGTTAGCTAACAAGTTAGCCATACCAATTAAAAAGGTGATAGGCTGTGTCAGTGTGTATGCATTGTTATCGCCGCCAAGTGGCCAAAAGCGGTTATTGCAGGGCTTTTTTTTAACGCTGGGCTTGTAATTTGCATTGTGGTAGTAGCATTGCTATTTTGACTTACAAAATATATAACTTTTGCACAGTTGCCACTGTGGACACATGACAATTGCAAGATAATTATAAATGCTTAAACATTAGTAGCACTAGAGAGAGGACTCATAATTTAGCACACTGACTCAGTAGCGCCACTTTGACAGTAGCCTACTGTGTCCACGTTCGGACACGTTTTGGCTAGGGTTCTATCAAAATATCTATATAAATACGAATATAAATGATCTATTAATGTTTTTTAGTTAATTTAATGGTGTAAAATTAAAGTGTAACTTCTTACCTTTCTAACGTTATATCGTTTTAACCGTTTACTTCAGCTTCTACTTTACAAGAGCCTGCTAAAGTACACTATCACCGGTGAAGTAGCCGTGCGCTACCGTTAGACCCGCCCTTCAATAGCACTCACACACTACTATTGGCCAGGCGTCCATGCTTACGCAAAGTAACGGAACCCGATTTGTACAGGTCCTATCCCCTGACCAATCGGCTATCCTAACCTCATCCCAACCAATCGAGCTGATATTGAAGGGCGGGTCTTGGCGTGGCCATAGTAGGAAAAACAAATTGGCTAACCGGACACCTATCTCCTCGCTCTAAACACTGGGTGCTGCTGGTTTTTCGGGGGTATTAAGTTCTATCACTGCTGTCAAAACTACCGGATCGTACTTCCGTCCTTCTCAGTAAAATGACATACGTCAACAAGCCCTAATTTCCAGTACAGTAAAGATAGAAACTCTTTAGAGGGAAAGATCGTCGCCAGAGCGTTCTTACTACTCACTTTCATATACTAATTTGTCATGAGAGAGTTAGACCATGTACATATATGAAAATCCATACTTAGATTGTTAGATGGGTATAGATCAATTATGTAGAACAGTAGTGGTAGTGTGCACATCCCCACCGGTGAGGTGCAGGGCAAAAAGGAACTGGATACAACTTGCAACTTGAACACTCTGCTGATTCTCCCATACATTTATTGTGCTGCAGCGTTTCGACCCTGCTGGGTCTTCCTCATGCAAATGGCTTTCAACAGTGTCTCAGGCATATACGTAGGGCACAGACATGGTCAGCTCATCATGCATCAGCTGAGCTCATTTAAACTAATTACCAAGGCCTTGATGAACCATTAGTGATACATTTACATATAGGCCTACACAATATACACACAGACGATGAAAAAATAGAAAAAATGGCCAAAACCCTAACTTACAAAATAACATTATGTGCTACATTTTCCCACATTGACACTGTCACATTAGACCAATCCCACACACAATATCACAAGAAAAGACATTACAGAAATAGGCTTTATATCAAATTCTTCATTTAAGCCGTTTGGAGACATTGTGTTGACGTAATAAATCCAAAAAGTTTCTCTCTGAAGAAGCCTTCTATCATGATCGCCCCCTCTTGGAGGGTTCTTAACACATTCCACCCCAACATATCTCAATGCGCTAACATTATGACCAGCTTAAAGTGGGCAGCTACAGGACTGCGCTCATCCCCCATTCTAATGCAGCTTCTATATATGTTCAGTAGCAGAGTGCCCGCATCTCATTCTTTTAAGTTAGATCAATACTGCTAACATTGTTGGTGATGATTGGAAACGTAAAGTACCGCGAAAAGGCCGGAAAGTGCGTCAGGTCGGAAGCGTCCGAATATGGCCAATAGCAGCAAGTGGTGTCCGAACGTGGACACAGCTATGTACCTGAAGTTTGCCAACATTAGCCACCACAGGCTACTGTTTATACCAGAACAAGGCTGTAGCAGCAAAGCCCCCTGGGTGTATTCAATAGAGTGCTTTAGACTTGTCCATGTGGAATAAACAAAGTTGGAGTTTTTTTTGGTCTTAAAGTGCTCATATTATGCTTTTTGGCTTTTCCCCTTTCCTTTATTGTGTTATGTATCTTTTTTGTGCACGTTATAGGTTTACAAAGTGAAAAGTCCAAAGTCCCCCCCAAAGGGACTTACCATCTCCAACAGAAAACACTGTTCACAAACTGCTCCAAACAGCTCTATTGTAGTCCAGCCTTTACTTCAGAGACAAACGTGGTCACTTTGGAACACACGTTATAATGCTCGCCTAGCTGCTAGCATGGCACGCCCTCATACTCTGCTTCTGACTGGCTAGTAGTCCTTACCTAGCTACTGTCAGGGCACGCCCTCATAATTTGCTTCTGACTGGCTAGTAGTCCTTACCTAGCTACTGTCAGGGCACGCCCTCATACTCTGCTTCTGACTGGCTAGTAGTCCTTACCTAGGTACTGTCAGGGCACGCCCTCATACTCTGCTTCTGACTGGCTAGTAGTCCTTACCTAGGTACTGTCAGGGCACGCCCTCATACTCTGCTTCTGACTGGCTAGTAGTCCTTACCTAGGTACTGTCAGGGCACGCCCTCATACTCTGCTTCTGACTGGCTAGTAGTCCTTACCTAGGTACTGTCAGGGCACGCCCTCATACTCTGCTTCTGACTGGCTAGTAGTCCTTACCTAGGTACTGAGCATGTGCGACTCCCAACAAAGATAGAACAGAAGTGAGATGTCTCACTCTGTAGCTAAAACAGAGAGCTCAACACACAGGGTGAAAAGAGGAGCTGCAGCAATGTGCAGTACAACAAAAATATGGTGTTTTCTGAAAATTAAACCATGTAAACCTATTCTGATATAAGCTCTAAATACAATTATGAACCTGAAAATAAGCATAATATGAGCACTTTAAGTAAAAATCATGTGCAACCTGATGATTGCCTACCCTGTATTACAACCCTGTATGTTCTCAATTTGACCAGTTTTTCATGGCATTAACAATCCTCATTTTCCATTTCTCCTGATAGCGGAACTTTGAGAGCGCTAGACACATGTAGCTACAGGACAAGACTTTCAGACACTGAAGAGTTCAAAGAAAGAGAACACAGTCATCGAATATTGCCTGAAGACACAACTTTATTAATAAACCAGCAAGCAAAAGCATGTAAAACAAAAAGTAAGATGCCCAGGAAACAGAGACAGGCATGTATAAAATACCCAAACAAACCATAAAAGCGGAGATGGGCAGCTGAAGCCTTGCCAACGGCTGTAAACAGAGTGACGGAGACAAAAAGGAACAATGAAAGGAAAGAATGAGCAGCCGTAAAAGAGGCGGCGTGACGAGTGTGTGCTGAGGTTGTCATTTACATCCGCACAATAAAGACATTCACGAGTGTCTGATAGAGCGCAGGGACTGGTCTGCTGGACTGGAAACTACTGTGGCAACAGATGGACTGCTTTTAAGTGATGCCTCAGGTTCATAGTCTGACTCGAGATATACTGCTGCTGTTGTGACACTACAGTGAGTAGCAGAATACAAAACATAGTTAATGCTGGTTATGGGTGAATACTCTCCTGCAGCCAAAAGCTGGCTATTTCTGAGAGAACAGAGAGAACGAGAGAGAAAGGACACTGTTCACCCATCAGCGGTAATATGTAGCGTGGTTTCACACAGGTAAAGTGTTTGGATTATCTGATCCACTGCTTAAAAAGCATCTCAGAAGCATTAGAGATTGACTGACATCCCAATGCCAAACAACCTTGGGACGTTTGAGATGTTTAATAGGTGTGAATACATCCATCTCTCTAATATGCATGCTCAATCTTTATTCTTCCCAAGTGCAACTATACGTCAGTAAATGGTCTGTTGAAATTGCCTTTACAGGATCTGCCCCCCCATGGTAACGACAGCTGAAGTGACACTGATATCACGCCGAAATAACGCTGCTGTTCTTCCTGTTACACGCAAAGCGACAGGAAGAAAATGGCTCCATCAATTTCTTTAAATATTTTTTTGGGGCATTTTAGGCCTTTATTTATACAGGACAGTTGAAGACGTGAAAGGGGAGAGAGAGAGAATGACATTCAGCAATGGGCCTCAGGGCAGAGTCGAACCTGCGGCTGCTGCGTTGAGGAGTAAATCTCTATATATGGGCGCCAGCTCTACCAGGTGTGCTACCCGGGCTCCATCAATTACAACACATACAGAAAGTAGCATGCTGCTGATTAGTACAACCTCTTAATGATGAGTCAGAGTCAGGGGCGGCTGGGACAAAAATTCAGCCCTGGCAATTCCGTCCCTTACCGGCCCAATTTCAGACGGGGACACTATTCGCTTTATAATTGCATAAACCAGGCTCACCTGAGATTACGGCACCAGCAGCATGAGGCGCACTTACAGGCTTTCATAATTACATAATACACACACACTGAAGCAATTCATAACACCTTCAAATTAACTACCATGGCACCACCTTAGAATAGAATGGTAACGCTTCCATATTTAAAACCTATTATAACATACTTAAAGCAACACTATGTAACTTTTAGCTGCAGCTGTAGTTCCAATGAGACAACCTGTAGGGGGACCGAAGAGGGAAAAGTTACATAGTGTTGCTTTAAACACCCAAAACACAAAAGTACGAAGACGTAGCGAACCAGACGCAAGCTTTTATTTTGAAAAGTAGAAGCCCGACGGCACCAGACGGGAGGCTCCAGGCTGCAGCCGTACAGTCTTGCATATTTTTGTCAAACTAGTGTGATACGCCAGTGTTGCTGCATTTTTTTTCTTTTTTCCAACAGCCCAAATTGGCCCTTCTGGCATTCGCCAGAACTGCCAGATTGCCAGTCGGCCTATGGTCAGAGTCAGTCTGTGCACACATTATTAGCTACCTAGTTATTGTTGTGACTAAACTGCTAAAGAGCACAAGTCGTCCTTTTAGTGTTTTTCAGCTGTTACCCACAATTTCCACCAACTGCGGAACGGCTGCGGAACGTCGGCGGAGTCAATAGGTTTCCATTAAAGTCAATGTGTGTATTTCCACTGACTGCAGAGCGGCTGCGTTCCGACTCCGGCACAGCAGATACACAGAGCTTCTATTTTTGCCACATGCCGGAGAGCTCCGCAGCAACAAAATCATTTTGAAAAACTGAAACTAACCTAAAACTAGTAAACCCACTTTGAAAACTAAACTAAAACTAAGCTAAAATGAAATTCAAAATTGAAAACTATAATAACCTTGGTTACAATACAGCTTCAGGTGCATTACCAGCACCCTGTAGACTGAAGTGGCGTCACAAATTGGCATGTAGCCCGGAAAAAATGGAGATTGTAATCGGATCTGTGATCCGGCTAACGGAGATTCGTAGCCTATATGTGGCTAAGTGAAAACAAAAGTGTAATTAATCAGGATAGGACACACCTGAAAGTGTAAAAAGGGGAAAATCCTGTGTTTGTTTGACCCATACACCGCCCCAGCTTGCCTCCTGATATGGAATTTGGCGCTCATATACTTCCTGCTTTGATCCCGTCATAATTACTATGGCAACTAGAGGGCCGATTTTTTGTTTGGCTGTGTCACGCTGTTGCACTAAAGTTAGGGAGGTCATGGAGGAAGTAAGCATTTTCTCTTTTATTTCAAAATGTTTGTAGTTTTGTAGATTGACGTAAAAGTCGCATCAAATCCACCTTGGCTGTTCACACTGCGGCCGCATTGAAAAAAAGTCAGACCTTAGACTTAGACCACTTCCATATGTGGTCACATATGGATACTTCTGAAGAAGTCTGACCTGGTCACCTGACCCCAAAAAAAGATTTGGGCCACTTTTGCCTGCAGTCTGAACGTAGCCATAGTGGGTTTTAAAGATCATTGATGAATCCTTGAATTTAATGGCTAAGTCGGTCTACAAACCCTGATGCATTCTGGTAGTATAACTAAGCACTGACAAGACAAAACTCTCCCTCTCTCTCCCTCTCTCTCGCTTTCTCTTTCTCTCTTTCTCTCTCTAACACACACTCACCTACATCCATACACGCACATTAAGCTCATATATAAGTGGCGATCAGTGATGGAGGTGAGGTTAAACCCTGCAGCACTTTGAGCAAAAAAAACAATGATCACACACAACACGGCAATCTCCTGTGCTGTGACACTGAGCTGCTGGATCGGTTGAGGCGTGATTGGCTTCTTCTCTACAGGTTTGGCTTCACCTCTTAAAGTTACCTTCCATGCGTCTACCTGGCTCGAATCCACTGCTGCGTCATGACAACAGCTAATGCACTCAGTTTGAGGGTTAGACTGATATACCGGTTTTACATGGCAGATTCATGGGCAGATACAGTATTAGTGTTGCGTGGAAACCCTGTGATTCTATTTGAGCAGTTTGTTCAGTTATAATATAATCACCATATATGCTAGGCAAGTGAATTCCTCACTTACAGGCAGGATTGTATTTTAGTTTCCTCACCAATAAATAGGTGTGCGTGTGTGCCCTGACCTATAGAGCTACTGACCTCCAATAAAACAGTTTGAGCCCCTCTGCAGAGGTTTAGTGTTTGATGGTGGCGTAAATGTTTCAGAGGGTTCATCCACCTGACAACCACAAACATCAGACTCAATCACTGAGGCTATGTACAGATATGTGTGGCTGATCACTGCTGCAAATAACAAGTCAGAGTGATATGTCTGTTCTCTAATAGGCTTTGTCGTGTGGAGGGTGAACTTGAGAAGACTAATGCCGCATTTCCACTGCATGGTGTGGCACAGCTCTATTCAACTCAACTCGTTCTGTTGGGGTTTTCCATTAGCAAAAGTTGTGGCTAGTACCTACTTTTTTTGATACCACCTCGGTCGAGGTTCCGAGCGAGCTCAGCCTATATTACTAGAAGTTAGAGTTCCAATGCAGACCACTGATTGGTCAGCATTGCCAGATCTTCCTCCATGCAGCGCTGCGGAGGAGGGTCTGGCTAGTCCACACAGTATTCTGGGATGGGAGAAAAACTGGTTTATTGGCATTTCTTTAAACCAATCACAATCGTCATGGGCGGTGCCAGGCACCGGATGAAGCCGCAGTGCCGCTACAAAATAACTTGTTTTGGTGGAACATGTGTACGTTCAAAAGTAGTTTTAGTCGTGCAACAGAAAACTCAGATTGGACAGATAGTCTAGCTAGCTGTCTGGATTTACCCTGCAGAGATCTGAGGAGCAGTTAACCATAGTCCTCACAAATCCACCAGAGGTTAGAACGCCAACACAAAGGAAGGAAAAAGGGAAAAGAACTGGTACCAAAAGCGAGTTGAGTCAAGTCGAGCCGAGCTGAACCATGCAGTCGTGAATTCAACCAATTGGATTTCTGGTTGCACCCATAGACTGTTAAAATAATGGACCAAGCTTCCGGTTCTGAAAAGTGAAGCCAATGTGGAAGTGCCTTAAACCTGCATTCTATCTAACTTCCAGCACGGGGCGACTCCCCTGGTTGCAAAAAGATGTCCGTTTCTATAGAAGCCCATGGGAGAATGACCCTACTATGTTCATTTTGTAAATTATGGTCCCATTTATTAATAATTGACGATAAAGCAGACAATGCTTTAGGGGTGTGGCTACACGCCGAGCTGTCAATCATGATAGAGGCTTGGCAATGCTAACCATGGCACTGTGTGTTGTGGCACAATTGCTTACTCGTGGGAAATTGTTGGGTCTTTGTAAATTCTAGAGTGTGGTCTAGACCTACTCTATCTGTAAAGTGTCCTGAGATAACTCCTGTTGGGATTTGACACTATAAATACAATTGAATTGAAAGTGAATTGTGTACATTAAAATAGACCTGAACTTGTTTTTTTGGTGTTGTCCATGTTTTCATCTTAAACTTGACCCTTTCACTGTGTGTTTTCACTCCGTCAAAGTTCAATGGGTCATTTTGGTTGCCTAAATATGTCTTGTTCAGCGTTCTGCCAGCCAAATTAGCTAGCATTCATTCCTTTCTAGCATACCCATGGCCTTAATGGATCAAAAAAATAGAGAGCAATCCTGCCTAGAAGAGAGACAGCCATCAAATAAAAACATTGCATGGCTGAACTGGTTGTTCTTCTCTGTTCAGATATATTGGTGTGTGTGATTATCTCTGTATTTCAGTCACAAATATCTGCACGTAGCTTGAATCCCTATTGTGAACGCGGTCATATTGTGGGAGATTTTGAAAAGAAATGTTGACCAATACTTCAGCACAAAAGTATTGAAATCAGCCTTCAAAAAAACCTATATCAGTCGAACCCTGGTTACTATATACACATATACATACACAGCAGTGGGGACATACTGTGGAGGTAGGGGTTGAGGGAGGTTTGGTTTAACTATAAATTCCCAATAAATCTGGATTGATTTTGATCTGTCCACGAGGGTGGAATTTTTGATGTCTTGTTGACTTGAGACAGATTGCATTCTGGGAAAAGTCTTGGAGTGTAATCCCACTGTCAGACTGTACCATTGGACTTCAGACATATTGACTGAATGGAGGCATACAGTAGGAGCGTGGGTTTGGTCAACTGTACTGGAGCCGATCCGTGAGGGTAGAGAGTGGCGTCAGGTACTCCTCACAGGCAGAAGTCAAAGGTCAGGTCGGACTTGCCCATCTTCTGTCTGTACACAGCGTCAAAGTTTTCATTCATAGACACTGTGAAGACATCCTTCCACAGACCTGCACGACCTGCAGGCAGGATACACAGGGAGAATAAATATGAATAAATCGTTAAGTTAGAACAGCTCACCAAAAAAGTGTCCTGTACCCAAGAGCATGGGCTAGAAGGGGGGCAAGGGGTGGCACATCCTCCCCCCCCAATCCATTGGGCTAGAGTGCTGTCAATCTGACAAGTGTGATTTCCATTGGATCAGAGCTCTGTCACTTGGCTGCCTGTTCTGCCAATCTTCCCAGCACTTGTCACATGACCAATTCATGTTTCCATGGTGACTATCCAAAATTCTGATACCATGGAACCAGCACTGGAATAGTTTTATTTAAAAAGTGGCAGACTGAGCTTATAGAAAATGTGTATTGTATTTGGATATACAATTTGTTTAAAATGAAAACAAGTGTTATGAATAATTAATGTGCTGTTTTATTTAACAGAATTACATTGTGTTGTTCTATGCTATCCAATATTTCTTTCAAGATAATTTTTTGGGCATTTTAGGCCTTTATTTATATAAGACAGCTGAAGTCATTGAAGGCGAGAGAGAGGGGAATGACATGCAGTAAAGGGCCACAGGGAGTCAAACCTGTGGCTGCGGCGTCAAGGAGTAAACCTCTATATATGGGCGCCTGCTCTACCAGGTGAGCTACTCAGGTACCCATTTTTCCTATATTTCTAAGCAGATTTTTTACACTGTATTCTGATAAAATGCCCCCCCTGAATGATTATTGGTCCCCCCCTGTGCCACCCCAATTAAAAAATCCTGGAATCGCCCCTGCCTGTACCTGAAACTGATTCAACAGCCAAAACATGCTGATTTACTGATTCATCTTAAGCAAGGCTGGCTTACCAACAGGACAACTGCCCCAAAAAGCTGTGTGTGTGCTTTGTTGTGATAGTAATTCAAGAGAAAGTTTGTATGGGAATAAGCACCACTGAAGCACAATATCAGCTGACATGACATGGACCTTACGGTGGATCCCGCTTTGTTACTTGGTCTTATAAATGTATTTTTGATTTAGTTAGTTTTGTATTAAATTACCACAAAACACATCTGGGACCAGGTAATATTTCACTGTAGAAACATAGTTGTTTTCCTCAGATGGTACTAATTGCATAATTGATAACGTTTTAAGAACAACAACATTTTGCTATGATTGTTTACCCCAGTCTACAGGTCACTTATCTTATAGTTGTCTTCATCTTTTTAATCTTTTCAACAAAATGATGCTGGATGGGTTAATTCTTCATTTACAGGTGGAAATGAGTTTGGTCCTAATTTCCTGTTCCAATGCAATAAATAAATCAAAAAATGGGGGCAAGATATCCTCTAGGGGTCTTCAACGTTTTTAGGCCAAGGACCCCTAACCTGAAAGAGAGACGAGCAGGGACCCCTTACTACATACATTGTATAAAATTGGGCTACAATAAAACTGGGCCTGCAATAATGTGTAGGGTGGTCTACACATTTACCTATACCTTTTCATGGTGCCCTACAATACTAAGTATTAAAATAATAATTATTTGCATCTTCATATATCATCATGTATGGTGAATCCTTAAAGTGCTCATATTATGTTTTTTTGGCTTTTTCCCCTTTCCTTTATTGTGTTATATATCTTTTTTGTGCATGTTATAGGTTTACAAAGTGAAAAAGCCCAAAGTCCCCCCCAAAGGGACTTACCATCTCCAACAGAAAACACTGTTCACAAACTGCTCCAAACAGCTCTATTGTAGTCCAGCCTTTACTTCAGAGACAAACGTGGTCACTTTGGAACACACGTTATAATGCTCGCCTAGCTGCTAGCATGGCACGCCCTCATACTCTGCTTCTGACTGGCTAGTAGTCCTTACCTAGGTACTGTCAGGACACGCCCTCATACTCTGCTTCTGACTGGCTAGTAGTCCTTACCTAGGTACTGTCAGGGCACGCCCTCATACTCTGCTTCTGACTGGCTAGTAGTCCTTACCTAGGTACTGTCAGGACACTCCCTCATACTCTGCTTCTGACTGGCTAGTAGTCCTTATCTAGGTACTGTCAGGGCACGCCCTCATACTCTGCTCCTGACTGGCTAGTAGTCCTTATCTAGGTACTGTCAGGGCACGCCCTCATACTCTGCTTCTGACTGGCTAGTAGTCCTTACCTAGAGTACTGTCAGGGCACGCCCTCATACTCTGCTTCTGACTGGCTAGTAGTCCTTACCTAGGTACTGTCAGGGCACGCCCTCATACTCTGCTTCTGACTGGCTAGTAGTCCTTACCTAGGTACTGTCAGGGCACGCCCTCATACTCTGCTTCTGACTGGCTAGTAGTCCTTACCCTAGGTACTGTCAGGGCACGCCCTCATACTCTGCTTCTGACTGGCTAGTAGTCCTTACCTAGGTACTGTCAGGGCACGCCCTCATACTCTGCTTCTGACTGGCTAGTAGTCCTTACCTAGGTACTGTCAGGGCACGCCCTCATACTCTGCTTCTGACTGGCTAGTAGTCCTTACCTAGGTACTGTCAGGGCACGCCCTCATACTCTGCTTCTGACTGGCTAGTAGTCCTTACCTAGGTACTGTCAGGGCACTCCCTCATACTCTGCTTCTGACTGGCTAGTAGTCCTTACCTAGGTACTGTCAGGGCACGCCCTCATACTCTGCTTCTGACTGGCTAGTAGTCCTTACCTAGCTACTGAGCATGTGCGACTCCCAACAAAGATAGAACAGAAGTGAGATGTCTCACTCTGTAGCTAAAACAGAGAGCTCAACACACAGGGTGAAAAGAGGAGCTGCAGCAATGTGCAGCACAACAAATATATGGTGTTTTTTGAAAATTAAACCACATAAACCTATTCTGATATAACCTCTAAATACAATTATGAACCTGAAAATGAGCATAATATGAGCACTTTAAGCTTACCTGTATTTGTGGATGGCTACCAAAGTGGCTGCCGTACCTACAGGCCAGTAAGCCTATCATCAATGTTGTTGTGTTGTTGTTTTTTTTTGTTTTTTTTTTTTTTTTACAAATAGGCCGATTTATCTTTGCTAAATATATGTATATGTTGAATTCATGTTAATGTATGTTTTCAGACACATTTTAATTGTTATGGGAGAAAATAACAACAAAAATGTAGTGGCCCCCCCTGCAATGACTCTGAGGACCCCCTAGGGGTCGCAAACCCCCTGTTAAAGATCTCTGCTGTTTGAACAACTTTGCAGTTGGCCTTAAGGTTTTTCATTTTGCTTCGGTCTTTACGTAGCCCTGCTCAGGAGTTATGGCCTTGTTACTCTGTGTGAATTGTGAATTCTAATGATTTATCTGACCGTTTCAGCTGCAAAGTGAATGCAGCCTGTCGCGGCTCGGACTCACCTGCTGTGGCGTGTGTAAGACGGATCAGACTGACAGCTGTCAGCTGTGTGTTAAGCCTATAGCACATCAGACACCAGACTTCCATGCACTAAAAGAAAAAGAATTAGATGGGGAAAAAATAAAATAACGCATGACAGAAACCATAAGTAAACCAAAATCCAAATAGGAATGGAAACATAAACCAAACTGAATAATTAAACAAACAAATTAGGGAATAAAAATGAAAGACGGCTACATGAAACTCAAAGAGGGTTATATCATAGTGGGCTGGGCCTGCAGGTTGAAATCAACAGTCTGTAGCTGAATTGCAATCTGGGTAGTAGATGCAACATGTAGCCACATGGTGGTGGTATAATCATTTCAACCTGAGAGTGAGAAAACCCTCCTATCCATGTACACAACCTGAAGATCACATGACCTATTTGGATAATCGTGGAAGCTTAAAGTGCTCAATATTAAATACATTAAAAAAAAATGGACATTATGAAATAAATGACCATATGTACAAATAGTGTTTGGGGTTTTTATTTTATTATTAATTACTTTTTTTATTTCATTGTGGCATTTTTCTTTCATTTCATAACTTCAGCCTTCATGACAGCAGTGACCTTTGAGCCAGTCAAAATGCCTACTGTCTTTTACAGTAATGTTAGACATTGCTGTTGCTCTAGCTAACAGGAGCTAACTGGCCGTATCTGGTAGCAGTTGATTGTTTTGAGCGTGTTTGCCTACGAGGCAGGAGGCAGGTGATTGGATGAAAGGTGAGATTATGAAATGACAGTAAAATGTGATATAATTATCATGAAATGATGAATAAGCAAATATAACTGACTGACTGACTGATTGATGGATTGATTTAATTTAATGATAAAAACACATATAACCCTGCACCCCAGTCATCACATACACTCTCTGCTACATGGTATACTATAGAGCTCAACAGTCCCGCCCCTCCTCTGAGAGACCTTGGGTTCCGGAAGTAAATTTCCCATTCATTTCTCCCATTGACGTCTGGAAAAATCCATATATAAAGAGTTTTAGACCGTGCCTTAGGCTAACCAGGGGGTACGTGACTCATAAGCATACAACGTATCATTTCGAGTAAAAAAACGAACAGAAAATCCCAAAAAAGTCAAAGGTACAAGACTGTACATATCGTCATCTCAGAGCGAAGGAACTACTCATCCCATAAACCACCGCGCACCACTGAACAAAGGAAGCTAACGTTAGTTTAGCTAACAGCTAATTCTGCTAACCACTAGCTGAGACAGCATGTAATAACTTTAAAAGACCCTCAAAATAAAACCTGAAAATAACCGTTAACATATATAACGGCTGTTACGTCAGCTGTTAAGTTTGAGTTAACGTTATTTTACACTGAATCAAGCTATCATCTAGCGGTTAGCCGAATTAGCTGTTAGCTAAACTAACGTTAGCTTCCCGGCAGAGGCTAACGTCAGAAGCGTGGAACAGATCGTGATTAGTGCAGTGTCGTAAATCCTCGTGACGGATCGTGCAGGCAGCACAGATCGGGTACTGACACCCCCCCCCCCACCCTCCTCACCAGCATGAGTTCCACCAATCAGAGGCATCACTGTGGGATTGTGGGATTGTTCAGGATTGTGGGTAATGAAGTACTTATCCAAGACATCGCGAATAAAAGACATTTATCTCAAAACAAGGGTAGTGCCCCATGATTTGTGGTGTCTATATGAGCATATACAATCACTGAGTCATGTCGGCATGCTGGTTTTAAGTCTACCATCGACGGTTATGATTTTATGGCTTATACTCCAATTGTCAATGGAGAAATTGCATTGTATTTTTACTTCCGGAATCCCGCTGTGGGAGGGACTGTTGAGCTCTATTAGAGTAACTGCACCACTTAAGGTGTTGTATAGCAAGATCAATGATGGTGCATGCCTGTATGTGTGTGTGTGTGTGTGTGTGTGTGTGTGTGTGTGTGTGTGTGTGTGTGTGTGTGTGTGTGTGCGTGCGTGCTTGTGTGTTTTCAGTCTATTATCCAGAGTGACAGGGACACTGATCTCAAAAGAGAAGTTGCAGTCAATTTATTTATTTTTTTGTCAATGTCAAAACTGCATAGACACTAGAGATAAGGACAATTTTGTTTTTGTAATTTGAGTGAACTCAGTCTTTAAAGCCACACTCAATCCAGGTTATTGACCTAAGATAACTTCCCATTCAACAATCATATTGATCCCTACAGCTTCACATCCCAGCAGATTCCAAAAACAGAAGAAGATAGCCTATGCAGTTATGTGATTTGTTTTTTTCTCTCCTTCCCAGGTCTTTAAATAGCTTTCGCTCTGGTAGCTCAGATGATATCATGAGATCATTGGATCATCAGAGGAACATTATCTACATTATGCTTTCTCGCCTCTCAGTGTCTTTCTCTTCTGGCTGTATGGTTCTTTCTCCCAAATATATCCGAAACTCGTGGCATTACCACAGTGCTGCTTCCATTCAGTCTTCTACCAGGAACTGCATATGTTTCACTCGTTCATGGAAATAATGAGTGGAAGTAAACTAAACTATGACGTGTTTCTTGTTTGCTGTATTTGTCCTTTCTGTTCTGCCAGTCTTTAAAACATTTTCCCGACACTGTTTGGAATTCACAATAATATATCACTTAGGCTAATTGAAGACATTGGATACACCCATACATGCAGCCATGGGACACCGACTGTAAAATCACAAGCTGAAGGAGCCAAAAAGAAGAATGTCAGATGCAGTGAAGGTGTAATAAAAATAGTTTAAAGACACATTTGGTTGATCTTACGCTTGTAAATCTATGCTAGAGATACTTTTCCACAGTGTCAGTGTCAGCGAAAGCCCTTCCACACAGACCTCTTAGTAAGTCAGGCCTGAGGGAACCAGAAACACAGAACTCTGCCTAGTTACCAGACAAGAGGAAGTGAGCAGTGTTTTCCCTCTTCCATTTCCTCTCCCACTCACCCCTGCAGATGGACAGCGCCTCCGAGTTGCAGCATTGCTCAATGAGCTGGTTGCAGCTCTCCACCATGCCCTCCAGCTGAGCCTTGTCACAGGAAACACCCAGGAACCGGGCTAACTGTTCCACTAATGGCCCCAGATCCTGGAAACCAGAGGAGAGGAGAGGAGAGGAGAGGAGAGGAGAGGAGAGGAGAGGAGAGGAGAGAAGAGGAGAGGAGAGGAGAGAAGAGGAGAGGAGAAAATGGGGGTGTATAAAAATGGGAAATCTATGAAAGTAATTTCACACACAAATATAGAGAAAACCTGCCGCCCTCTTGAATTCTAAAATCTTTAGTGCCAATATGCTAACATTCTCACAATTACAAAGCTAACATGCTGATGTTTAGCAGTTATAATGTTTACCATTTTCACCATCTAATTTTAGTGTATTGGTATGCTAACATAGCACTAAACACAAAGTACAGTTGATGGAAATATCATTGTTTTTACATTTCGGTTAAACAGGATATAACGTGTAAATCAGTTAGCCCTAGAGAAGCTGGTAGGCAGATTTTGTTAACTTTGGACAGAGCCAAGCTAGATGTATCCCCCTATTTCCAGGCCCTCAGGAAGTACACTCAGCCTTGCAGCCAATATAGTTCAGTGGCTACTTTTTTGCAATGAAAAAAAAACTCATGCCAAGACACCTCCAACTGCAAACAAGGTTGATTATGACTCTTTCTACTATACTTTTTTTAATTTTTTTATCAATGGACTTTTTATATTTGAAAAACTTGATATGATAACACCTGACATCACCACAATGTAAAGTCTATTGGCCGAGAGGGAACTCAGGGGCGGGGCCAGCGCTGTATGCGCCAAGTAAGCAGCTCCATTGAACTAAATAGGCCCCAATTTTAGGACCTGGTATCCAGTTATTATTATACATCCATGCCCCATGTCTTTAAGCTAAGCTAAGCTAACTGTCGCCTGACTGTAGCTGCTTCCTATTTAGCGAACCTTCTCATCTAACTATTGGCATGAAAACAAAAAAGTGCATTTGCCAAAATGTGACGCCCGATCGTCCAGTCTCCCAGAGTAGTAACTTGACCGACCAGATTCAGTTTATCTCTTTGTCTTAGTTTAGGTTTTACACAAACCCATACTCTGCTTCTGACTGGCTAGTAGTCCTTACCTAGGTACTGTCAGGGCACGCCCTCATACTCTGCTTCTGACTGGCTAGTAGTCCTTACCTAGGTACTGTCAGGGCACGCCCTCATACTCTGCTTCTGACTGGCTAGTAGTCCTTACCTAGGTACTGTCAGGGCACGCCCTCATACTCTGCTTCTGACTGGCTAGTAGTCCTTACCTAGCTACTGTCAGGGCACACCCTCATACTCTGCTTCTGACTGGCTAGTAGTCCTTACCTAGCTACTGTCAGGGCACACCCTCATACTCTGCTTCTGACTGGCTAGTAGTCCTTACCAAGGTACTGTCAGTGCACGCCCTCATACTCTGCTTCTGACTGGCTAGTAGTCCTTACCTAGCTACTGTCAGGACACGCCCTCATACTCTGCTTCTGACTGGCTAGTAGTCCTTACCTAGGTACTGAGCATGTGCGACTCCCAACAAAGATGGAACAGAAGTGAGATGCCTCACTCTGTAGCTAAAACAGAGAGCTCAACACACAGGGTGAAAAGAGGAGCTGCAGCAATGTGCAGTACAACAAAAATATGGTGTTTTTTGAAAATTAAACCACATAAACATATTCTGGTACAACATCTAAATAAAATTATGAACCTGAAAATGAGCATAATATGAGCACTTTAATTTGCATGTGGCTCTGTTTGTCTATAGCTTCAAAAACAATGACATTCATTTCTAATAAGCAGGCACATTTTCAGGCAGTTTAATGAGTTAAAAAGGAACAATTTCAAAGTAGCTCTCAGATCTGAGGCAGTCTCTGTAAGTACCTGCTTCACTTAATGTATATAAAGTAGAGGATAAATAGCTCCAAGAGTAATACAGCATTGCATGTTTCAAATGGCATACAATAAAGAGTGGAAGGTTTCTTTATTCATACACTAGGCATGCCAAAGGCAATGTGAAATGTTAGATCAGTTGTTGTTGTTGTTGTTCTCTCTCAGTTGTTGTGTCTTCTCCCTTCCGTTCTAAAAAAATCTATTCTAAGAAAAGCCTATCTGCAAAAGAGAGGACATGTCTGAGCCTGTGTCTCGTAAACATTATAGCCCAAGATAAGGTAAAAAGGGACCTTTGGCAAAGCATAGGGCAAATATTGATTTGGCATATTATGTTCTTTTTCTGGAGAGTTTTACGCAAGAATGTTATCTAAAGATAAGCATTGCAGAATAATCTTTAAACTAACTTGGTATTTACTAAAGTGTGTTTACTCTATTATCCCACTTCCAATATGTTTTATTGTAGCCTATATTTCACTCTCTTTATCTTCTTTAATGTTGGGTGTTTTATTTTCTGTACTTTCATTGGTAAAGAGCATGCATGTTCAGAAAGTCCCTTCACAGTATAAATACAGGTTAAAAACTAACTTCCCACCAAAGAGCTACACAGTACAGACAGTCATTTATCAGTACAGCCGCTCCACTGCAAACATGTACTGACTCATTTTCTATGATACCAGTTGGAAGAGTCAAATCCTCACAAAGGTCAGACTAATGTAATGACTTGGGGTTAAATTATGTCAAAATAAGAGTTATTCAATTCAATATATACCCAAATATTCGGGATACTTTTTGTCCTTTCCTTTTATTTATGTGTATACATGCGAGTATGGGTGTAGGTGTGCGTATGTATCATATATGTATGTATGTTCATATATATATATATATATATATATATATATGTGTATATATATATATATATATATATATATGTATATGTATGCATATACTTATGTGTTTGTATGGGCTAAATGTTGTCTCGCCTCTTAATACTGCAATATGGGCGGGATGAGGGAGAGCTTTAGCGAGTGTGAATGTACATGTGCTGTATTGTCTTTGTCTTACAGTGCTGCTCATAAGTATTCATACCCATGCTAAAGTTGACTAAAAAGAGGAATAAAAAAATAGGGCATCCCGTGACGGCCCGGGAGTTGCAACTTCACTGTTTTGGCCACTGTGTTCATTTTTCTCCAAAGCCGCGCGCGTTTCTTGGGGGCCCAGTATTCATAGGTACTAACAATCTCAACTGTGTTATCTGGTATGACAGTCTGAGATGAAGTGGGTGCTTTTTTTCTAAAAATCCATCAGATTGTCCTTTATTTTGCTCGTATCGATCTTTAGGTGAGAAGATCAAAGATTAATAGCAATAAAAAAAGCTAGCAGACAATGGCAAAAAAAAACAAAGCACAACAGTGAGGATGTTACCTTGTACATGTCTTCATATTTCAAGAAGAGGACATTAGAGTCATTACGATGTTCCCAGAATTCCTGAACATGTTCAAACCAGGAACCATATCCCACTTTGAGAGAGAAAGAGAGAGAGAGAGATAAACATACAGCTGGATGAACTTACAGTAGTCTGGAGACAAAACAGTACAGGAGTTCACTGACTTGAAACCAGATAGGTCACAGTGTCCCAGTCCTCCTACATACGTACGCTTGTCATGCATGAAGCGCCGGCAGAACTCTTGGAAGGTTCCCCGGTAGCTCATGGTCCTGAGAGAGCGGTGGAACTGGTAGTAAGACACCACCAGGTCCTTAGGGTTACGAGCCATGTAGATCACCTAGGAGAGAACCACAGGATACACAATGTGAGTCCTAATGTAAGGCTGTTGTTGTACAGTACCGTCCTGTAGAATTTGGTTATTGGAGCTGATCAATTATGTTGTTTTCAGAGTAGCTGAAGTAGCTCAGTCAGTAGGGAGTTGGGTTGGGAACCGGAGGGTTGCTGGTTCAAGTCCCCATACATAAGAAGAGGACATTAGATGGTGGTGGTGGACTGGTAGCTGGAGAGGTGCCAGTTCACCTCCTGGGCACTGCCAAAGTGCTCTTGAGCAATGTATATATGTACACTGGCAGGTTATTTCTCTGTAAACAGCTTTCTAATTTCAATGTATTGTTTCACTGTTCTATACTACTTCTTCTTTATCTGCGTGTAGATGGTGCTGATGCATTGGCATCAACTCCACCTTAAAATATAGCTACCAAATTTGCAGACGTCTAAATAAGCATCTTAATGCAATGGAAAGTCATGGCTAGTGTCCAGTCTTGGTGGACTGACCTTGGCCTCTCCGTTGTGCATGGCTGTGGGGAGGAATCGATAGGGAAGATGGCTTTTGATCAGACGAGGGGACGTCAGCTCCTGTGGAAACACAAAGCAAAGTCAGTACTTATTACTAAAGCATGTGCAGAGGCTAAGCCCAAGCGTTAAGCCCTGAGGTGCTTTTCCACGGGTAGAGTAACTGACGCACTTTTTTACCTTTTTGATCATTGAAAGTCCAAGTCATATTTGCAGCTAAAACCACTGGTTCCATTTATTTCCATTTCATCTTCTTTGGTTTCCCAGACAAATGACTGCTTGTGTGTGTGCCTGTGTAGTGGTGTGTGTGTGTGTGTGTGTGTGTGCGCACATGCACGTGCACATGGTGAAAAACTCTATGTGCTTCCGGGTTGCACCCGAGGAACCAAAGATTGGTTCCTATTAACGGCACTAATTGGCTCTTATAACATCTAGTAAAAAGCCAAAATACTTAGTATTAACCTAAAAATGAGCAGAATAGGCCACCTTTGATAAGAAAAACAGCAACCTATACATTCCATGCAAGTTGAGGCTTTCTGTTATAAATATGTGAAGTAGCCCAAGCTGAGATAACATCATCAGGGACATTGTTTTTCAGACTTTGGAAGACTTTATGCAGACTGCAGAGCCACAGAAGACATGTTTTCACATTCCCCCATTAGGCCTGTGAGTCATCTGACCTTCAAGTGTAGAACCTGTGTTGTAAGGAAGGTCAATGGGGTTGGTTGGGTGTTTACAAGTTTACAGCTACAATAGCAACACTAGCTATTCAGCTTGCTGTTTGGACAGACAGTGCGTGTGATGGCAAGCGAGGCTTACCTTGTTTGATTTGTGCTGGTGTTTGAGACTAGCATCCTATCATGTTTCACATTACGTGTTGTCGTCGTGATGCTGCTACACCCAGCAGAAGGCACACACACAACAATGCATTCATTATTTTGCCAGCTAGCAAATCTTAACCTAAAAGCCGCCACAGACCCAGAACTCCTGCAGTCCTGAAATGAAGAACTGAATGAGTGCTAACCTGATTTCAGCTACATTACCTGTATGATGTCCAGGCCAGGTTGGGGGTACTCTAAGACGGGCAGCTGTTCATCGATGTTCATGAGGCCGATCTCATCTGGGTCTGCTCCCTGACTCACTAGATACACCACCTCCTGAAGCAGACTAGTGCCTAAGAGGAGAGAGAAGAGAGCCAGAGGACAGTCAGTCCTGGGACGTCAGGGAGAGAACAAGGAAGGAGGTTGTCAGTGGTGGAATGTAACTAAAAACTAGATATTCTGTCTGGTATGTTCCAGTTTTTCTAGGCAGGTTCATTTGTATTGTGCCTTTCACCGAAGCAATTAAAAATGCTTTACATAAGAAATACAAAGGCATGTGAAAGAAACAAAAAGCAGAATAAAATGACAGATAAAAGGATTAAAAAGAATATAAAGTAGAAGCCGTGGTGAAACGTAACTAAGTACATTTACTCAAGTACTGTACTTAAGTACAAATTTGAGGTACCTGTACTTTACTTGAGTCTTTTCTTTTCATGCCACTTTCTACTTCTACTCAGAGAAGAGAAATATTGTACTTTTTACTCCACTACATGCATCTGACAGCTTTAGTTACTGGTGACTTTACAAATGAATATGTTTGCACACAAAACACATGCAGTTTATATAATACAATGTTTTATTATAAATGAAACTAGCCAACAATATAACAATTCAATTCAATTTTATTTATAGTGTCAAATCATAACAGGAATTATCTCAGGACACTTTACAGGTCTAGACCACACTCTATAATTTACAAGGACCCAACAATTCCAGTGATTCCCCCAAGAGCATGCATGAATGCGTAAGTGCAACAGTGGTGAGGAAAAACTCCCTTTTAGGAAGAAACCTCGGCCAGACCCAGGCTCTTGGTAGGCGGTGTCTGACGGTGCCGGTTGGGGGTATGATGAACAATGGCAATAATAGTCACAATACAGATATTGTAATAGTAGTTGCAGTACGCATTGCAGTGCGTAGCAGGGTGTAATAGGGAACAGCAGGGCGTAGGGCAGGACCACGGCGACAGCTGCTACCATGATGTAGGTGCCATCATGATCCAAGATGATGATGCTGGGCGGAAAAAGAACATAAGGACTCCGGGGAATAAGCTTCCCGGAGCTATGTTAGTAACAAGCATTTCTGTGACACGAATACACACAGATGGAAAGAGAGAGGAGAGAGAAGCTCAGTGTGTCCAAGGAGGTACCCCGGTAGTCTAGAACTATAACCGCATAACTAAGAGCTACAGAGAAGGGGAGATAGGGAGGCTGTGTTCCGTGATTGTGGCTACACACCTTCCCCCGCCGATCTAGGCGAACGCTGCAACTCCTCACTCCCTAACTATAAGCTTTATCGAAGAGGAGAGTTTTAAGTTTACTCTTAAAGGTGGTGACGGTGTCTGCCTCCCGAACCCAGACTGGGAGCTGGTTCCACAGGAGAGGAGCCTGATAGCTAAATGCTTTGGCTCCCATTCTACTTTTAGAGACTCTAGGAACCACAAGTAACTCTGCATTCTGGGAGCGCAGTGCTCTAGTGGGACAATAAGGTACTATGAGCTCTTTCAAGATATGATGGTGCTTGACCATTTAGAGCTTTGTAGGTCAGGAGAAGGATTTTAAATTCAATCCTGGATTTTACAGGAAGCCAATGCAGAGAAGCTAATACAGGAGAAATATGATCTCTTTTTCTTAGTTCTTGTCAGAACACGCACTGCATCATTCTGGATCAGCTGGAGAGTCCTAAGAGTTTTATTTGAGCATCCTGATAATACGGAATTACAGTAGTACAGCCTGGAAGTAACAAATGCATGGACTAGTTTTTCAGCATCTTTTTGAGACAGGATGTTCCTAATTTTGGCAATGTTACGAAGGTGAAAAAAGGCTGTTCTAGAGGTTTGTTTTAAGTGGGCGTTAAAGGATATATCCTGATCAAAAATAACTCCTAGATTTCTGACAGTAGTGCTGGAGGCCATGGCAATGCCATCTAGAGTAATTATATCTTGGGATAATGATGTTCGGAGGTGTTTAGGGCCCAGCACAATAACTTCAGTTTTGTTTGAGTTTAACATCAGGAAATTGTAGGTCATCCATGATTTGATATCTTTAATGCATACTTGAAGTTTAGCTAACTGACTGGTTTCGTCTGGCTTGATTGATAAGTATAATTGGGTGTCATCTGCATAACAGTGAAAGTTATGAGTGTTTTATTGAGTTTTATTGAGTGTTTCCTAATAATATTGCCTAGAGGAAGCATATACAAGGAGAAAAGAATTGGTCCAAGCACTGAGCCTTGAGGAACGCCATGGCTAACTTTAGCGTACTTGGAGGATTTATCGTTGATATTGACAAATTGAGATCGACTTAAACCAGCTTAGTGCGATTCCTTTAATGCCAACTAAATGTTCCAGTCTCTGTAAAAGGATAGTATGGTCAATAGTGTCGAATGCAGCACTAAGATCTAATAAGACAAGTATGGAGACAAGTCCTTTGTCAGCAGCAATTAGAAGGTCGTTAGTAATTTTCACCAGTGCGTCTCTTTGTGCTATGATGCTTTCTAAATCCTGACTGAAAGTCCTCAAATAGACTATTCCTATGTAAAAAGTCACATAACTGATTAGCGACTACTTTCTCAAGGATCTTGTAGAGAAAGGGAAGGTTAGATATAGGTCTATAGTTGGCTAAGACCTCAGGATCGAGGGTGGGTTTTTTCAGAAGAGGTTTTATAACAGCTACTTTAAATGACTGCGGTACATAACCTGTTAATAAAAACATATTGATCATATCTAGTAATGAAGTGTTAACCACAGATAACACTTCTTTAAGTAGCCTCGTTGGGATGGGGTCTAAGAGACAGGTAGATGGCTTTGCTGAAGAGACCTTTAGCATTAATGGTTGAAGGTCTATAGGAAAAAAGCAGTCTAAGTATATGTCAGGTCCTGTCGTTCTTTCTAGCACTCCTGCATTCAAAAGTGAACCGTTAGAAGTTAAGGGCAAAAGGTGAGGAATTCCATCCCTAATGTGTGAAACCATTAAAAAAACCGTATATCCCGGGTGATGGAGTCACCAATAATTATTGTGGTTGGGGGGAAGAGCGGACGAGGAGTGGGGGGGCGTGAATGGCCGGTGGCAGGAACAAAACAGCCAGTATCGGTTTCAGATGGACAAGGAAAAGAAGAGGAATATTGCTTACCATTCGGTGGTGGAGAATGTTTTAGAGGAAGGTTGTCATTTGGCTGGTTCAGGCAAGGGAGGCCATCGGACCGTCTGACTACCGCATCCCTTAGAAGTTTTCACCGCGAGGCAGCGGCCCTCTCCCATGACAACAGCTGGTCAGTCGGCTTTGAAGTGGGGCGAGCCTGGGTAACCACATCGGCCGTTACCGGGGGAACATTCGGCTTCGACAGGGCATCGAAGCGACTGGAGAGGCTGAGGGCAGGAGGCAATGGAGCCCTACCCAAGGCTCTCTTTCGGCTGCAAACCACTTTAGTCCAGGATGGCCTGAAGGTCAGTGTCGAGCAAGAAGATGGATGTGAGCAGGCGGATGGGTCCCAAAGCGCAGGATCCTGGAAAGCCGCCGAAAGAGTTGTGATTTGAAGCGATTGATTTTGAGCAACGTCCAGGTAGGCTGTTAACAAGGCATCTTTGGTTTTTAAGTCCTCTGAGAGCCGACAAACTTCTTCCCTAAGGTCAGAAATTTCTTTGTTTGCATTTTCAAGCAACGAGGAAATCCTGTGGGGAAATGGGGACTTGCCAGGTGTGGAGGTAGTCATGGAGCTGGCGTTAGCCTGAAGCTAATGTTTACTACTCGTAGAAAATTTGGTCCTCCACGCACAGGTACGTAGATTTGCGTAGATGCTGGCTCTTTCTAGAGACTAAAGACTACCAGGGGGCTAATAAGAAACAAAAAACTAAGCAACTAGTACAACATTTTTCTCGAAATAATACTGTTTTCCTCCGTCTGTCTTCTCTACCTCCACACTCTCACACATAACAGCCTACAAGTCCAGCTGAATGATTAGACCATTTAATACACAACTGTTTGGATCATTTCCAGTTTCTAAAATGGGAAGACTTTTCTGCATTGAGTACTTTTAAAGTACATTTTCCTGATTAAACTTTCATACTTTTACTTAGCAGTCCTTCCAGAAAAATGCAGAGTTTTTTTGTGATTGTTGCGGATAAAAATCCTTGATTATGCGGCACGTTTTCTTAATAAATGCGATGGAATATGCAGGATATTTATGCAATTTTATGCGATGAAATTGCGTGAACTTGCAAAAACTGTGGTTTCATCGTGGCTTCATCGCGGGATTTGCAGCTTTTTGATGATGTTCACGTCGCGTAATTACGTCACTTCATAATGTTCCCATGGCAACAGGGGAAAATGGCTGCTCTTGTGTGAAGTAAACGCAACATTTTTCAACTTTCTGCTAAGATATATGTGTGACTTTTTTGCAATGAAAATGCGGGGATTAGAAATCATGCAAGCCCCGCATATTTTGCGTGGAAATCGGCAATTTATGCTGCGAAAGTGCGGCGTATTTGAAAAAAATGCGCCCCTCCCCCCCCCCTGCATAAATATGTATATATATGTAAATATTTTCAACGCAGGACACACCTGTATTTTTACAGTGTGGTATTAGTACTTTTACTTGAGTAAAGGATCCAAATACTTCTTCCACCGCTTGGTGGTTGTACACAGGGGATGAACTTAATAAAAATAAGACAGACTAAAAGCCAAACCAGCTGTTGTAATGTTAGATGAAAGAATGTTTGCAAAACTGGTGCGATCACACACAAGAGGCCAAACTAGTGTTTCTTTAGATTATTAAAGAGAAGAATCTGTTACAAAATGGAAATTCTAGCTGCACAGGACACCAACCCCCATGTACAATCCAATGGGGGGAAAAAAGCTAAAAGGAGAGTGAATGTTGGACTTGCTTTCCTCCAGGTGTTGTGTTTTCAGCTTGCTCTGTCCCCAAATGACCCAAAAAAATACAAATTCATGGAGCTTTGAAAAACTACTCCATTGATTAGTTTAAACGAAGAAAAGAGACGAAATCAATGCAGCATAACCAGACATATCGTCTTTCATATTCCACACATTCTTCCTCCTTGTCAAAACCCAAAATGCAACTAGACCACGAAGGAATAAGTACTTTTCCCACTTTTTCAGTCAGTCTCAAGTAGAAATACCAAACAATTCCTGTATTCCTGTATTAAAACAGAGTCTTTCCTAGGCTGACGTGGTCATACTGAGTCTGATACTGCTCCATTGGGCTGTGATTATGGGGCGTGTTTCAAGAAAGAAAGAAAATGCCTCTGCACTCAATTGGATAGACCTACAACCAATCAGAGCAACGGAGTATGTGACGTATGTTGACCACAGGGTTTTCATTGCACCCCATCTTCTTAGCGACCATCGGGGCCAGCTGATAAATTAAACTTTTGCCGAATCTCGTAGGAAGGACGGCAAAACCATCTTACTGATCGACAAATACCTTGATCGCGATTCACTGTTCCTCTTTTAAAATGAATATCTTCTATAACAGACGCCATGGCGGATTCTACACATCTCAATTCTCCAGCGGCAGCCATCTTTGTTGTAAACAAATTCAACCCAAGCGCTCTTTGGTGACGTGGTTGATTATGTTACTGTTGATCATCTGTCCATCATCGTATGAAGCCCGTCCTGACAATTTGATTGGTCCGAACAGCTCTGGTTGGAGCATAGTTGCTCCGCAGCGAATCAAGTCCAGACCGAACTTCCCGACCTCAAGTGTTGTGGGCGGAGCTAAGTTCAGCTGGCATCCAGGCTAAGTCTTTCTCATCATAAGACTACTATATTTTTGTTTGCAGATATGCTCGAATATACTCGTCCAATATGACACTTCTTTTGAAAAAACAGGAGTTTAAAACTGCAACAAAATGCAGGCTGGAGGCTGCTATCAGATCCCTCAGTTTTTATCAGAGTATGATCAATTCAGAATCAATAGTTTTTTAGTAAGCTATGACAGCAGCGACTGTTCTCAGAGGAAGATGATGTAGGCCACAGTATTTGTGTTGCCTCAGGCTGGCCACATGCTGGCTGTGAAACCAAAGGAACCACGTCACCAAGATGTTTGTCAGTTTCCCTAAAAATGCTCTCTCGCTCTAAAAGAAAACTTTTATTTATCATTTGAGCCAGTTGCACGTATCGCTGTACTGCATGCATGGAAGGGTCCAGATTCATTCATTCAAAATTCTTAGAAATGTTTGAAACCATCTGTTTCATGATTTCAGACCGAAGCATACAAAAGCAGCTTCTCATTTCTAGCCGGTGGCCTATGCAGTTGTTTTCAGCTGAAATGACAACTGCTGCTTCTAGATTTGATCAGCTATAGCTAGCTGGCCTAAGATCAGGTTACCTACATGAGTTGGTTAACCACAGTTTCCAGCTGATTTCTCTGTAAAGAGGTCTTAAATACGCACTTCACGGCTGCATACACATGCAGTAAAAGACAGAGATTAAAGCTGCATGTCTCAGGCAAAAAGTCAAAATCGTCACCAGTTGATGATCAATGTAGAGACAAGACATGTAAGCAGCCAGAAAAATTGTTGTTGTGTAGCCGTTATTAACCTATACTCTTTTTTTTGTTGGTTCTAGAAGGCGTGGACCTCTATAGTCGCCTCGCTCCGCAAAATGTATGCCGAATTGTCTATTCTACAAACATGAGTTGTGCTTTATATGGTTGACATTGGACGGATGCTCATCAGGATTGTAAGATCAACTTGCCAGTAGTCTGGATCAACAGAATTAAATTACCAGCATAATTGCCTGACATGATGTCCCGCATCTTCAGGTTTCTGTGTTGCCATTCTCAAACTCTGTTCGCTTTGGAAAACAACAACAAACTTCGAGCTACAAGCTACACGCTGAAAATGGCAAGTTTTGAAGAAAATTTGCATCGTGCAACAAGGCAGGCCTGCTTGGTTCTTTCAGGGACTGATGAAGATTTACAAAGAATATGTTTATGGCATTTACTATCTAACTGGGACGTTTTGGGACCGATTGGTGGAGATTGCTATGGACGAAGTACAAACAACGATAAGTCCTTCCCGAGAGACCATTTTGCAGAGCCCCCATCACTGCATTCAGAGCTTAGCACCGCCCAAGACCATTGTGATTGAAAAAATGCAAACAACCCAGACCATTTTCTTTTTTATCCTAGAATGTACTGTATGTGTGGTGGAGCCAGACCTTACTCCACAGCGCTGTGGAGATAGGTCTGGCAATGCGAGACTAACTTGCCAGTCTCCTGCCAGTTCTGCTAGCCTGGGCTAGCTGGCTGGTCAAGGCTGGTGAAATGTACACTAGTGTAAGAGTAAGGTGGGAAAAAGATAAGCTCAAGCTAGCAAGATCATTTCTGCAGCTATCTCATGACTGCGAGTCACTCATCAGCATTGGCGATTTTAGACCCTTTTTAAGGGGGCTCATAAAAAATAAAAAAATTTCATCTCATCTCTAAAAATTATAATACTAAAAAACATTTTAATTTTAATTTTTTTAAATACATTTTAGTGCTTCAAGTTGGAGTTCGCAAACTTGTCTGTTAGTGACAGAGGACAAACAATTCCAGGTTCAAAGGGCTTGAAACAGGTTTAATATCCTGTTGTCTGTCGCCGATGCTATCCACCTATAACCCAGTCAAGGAAAGGGTTAACAGAAACGTAGTGTTGGCCAATCAGAGGTGGTTGTGCCAGACTCCCGCCTTTGGCTGAGTCTCTATCTGATCTGTCAGAGCGAGAGCAGGAGACGGTTGTGAAGTTTAACGTTGGTAGTCCCCAGAGAAGAAGTTAGTCATTTCATGGCTCAGATTAGAACCCAAATTGAATCCTACTGATCCTAGAATCGCCCCCTGCTCATCAGGATAGAAAAATCAACTCAGCAGTCTGCTGACTCTGCTAGTCTGGTCAAAGTTTTCAAATTACATCAGAGTATACACAGAGAAGAAAGATGGAGAAGACAAGCTCAAGCTAGCAAGACCATGTCTGCGGTCATCTCATGACTAAAAGAGTCGCTCATCATGATAAGGAAATCAACTCACCAGTCTGCCGACTCTGCTAGCGTGGCTGGTCAAAGTTTTCAGAGTGTATCAGAGTATACACAAAGGAAAAGGTGAAGATGGCTGTCAGCTGCGACTTGATATTATTTAGAGAATTGCACTTTTCTTTCCACAGTCAGCATGAGCGGTACTGAGTTACATCTTAATAAGCCGAAGGTCACCATGCAAGCGTCGGCTCGGGGCGCACACCACCTTTGGACTCAGGGAAATGTGTCTGTAGTGACATATAAGTTATGACATACTACCTATGCCAGAAAGTATAGTGTTATATGATATAACACTATACTTTCTCGCAGTCTGATGGACGAATCTGGGTTTGGTGGATGCCAATAGAATGCTAACTGCCTGAAGGCATAATGCTAACTGTAAAGTTAAAATTGTGGATTTCATTAGCTACATTTTTCCAAAATGTAATTTACATTTCCCTGTCCTTGTTAAGAGTAAGCATTTATCTTAGTTGCTAAGTTAGCAACTGTTTACCTGCATGCATGCAACCAAAGCAAACATGATTGGTCAATACTACTTTGACTACAAACTGAAACCAGAAGGTTTCACTTACCAAGATCTTGCTGCTTACAGATTCTGCATTTATGCAGATATCTGTTTATAGAGACTGGGGAACTTTAGCGTTGCATCTTCATAGAACTGGAGATATTGCGAGAGACAGATTACATAAACAGGGATGGTCCAAATTGATGCAGCAAAGATTGAGATATTCTGACTTGTAGTCTTCAAGGGTTGAGCTCCAAAAGACAATGAATCCTACACTTCCCTATATGCAATTAGCATTAGCTTTCATTAGACTCTCTCTGCCTGGTACACGTCGACATGTTTCAAACTCCATGTCTCGAGTTCCCAAATGCAGATATGAATTTGTAATCTGCAAATCCAAGCTAACCCTAATGACATCATCAGGGTTATTTTCTCAGACTTCAGTAAGCTCCTCCATGAGCCACAGAATACATTATACTGTTACATGTAAACTATTTTCACAGGCTGATTCATACTACTAGTCCCCATGACTAGTGGGGATTTACAACCCGTTCTCACTCCAAACTCGCAAAATACGGACGCTTGGGCAGTGGCTGTCAGCGTCAGATACGACGCAAAAAGCACCCTTCAGTGTGCGTGTAGAACGCACCGGGCAGAGCAGCAGCTACACAGCGCTTGAAGATGACGTAGCATTAAGAGCGACTACGGTAGCGAGTAGTATGAAAGACCAAAAATCCACATAGGGAAGTTGGTCGGGGTGGTGGATGGGTCAAACAACACAGGACTTTCACCCAGGAGACCGGGGATCGTGTCCCGGGTGTCACGTTTCCTAAACCCAACCATCACTTTCTTTTCCTAAACCCAACTGTCCCGTTCTTCTTTTCCTAAACCCCAAACCCGTTCTTGTCCCACGTGTCATGGAAACGTACCTTTATAAGCCCACCCACAAACTTTTCCTTAACCTAACTGCGTCAAAAGTGATCCCCAATAGTCCCGACCCAGCACGTTTAGATAAAGCACGTTTAGATCTGACAATAAAGGAGACTTTTAGCGTCAATAACAACGCCAGAGGCACTTGACCAAGCGTCCGTATTTTACGTGATGGGAGATAGAATGTGTTGTGATTTCTGACATGCAAAATTGAGTGCCTCTTTAAATTGCATCTTTTTTTTATTTTGCAATCCTCTTTGCACAGCAATGCACAGCATGCAGCCAGAGATGAGGGTGTCCTCTCCTCAATGTCGCTGCTTCTTACTTGCCCTGTAATTTGTGTGTGTGTGTGTGTGTGTGTGTGTGTGTGTGTGTGTGTGTGTGTGTGTGTGTGTGTGTGTGTGTGTTTGCAGTGCAGAGGTGGGTTGCCTGCAGGGAGACATGATTGAGCATATGGCTGATGTCAAAACAGTCATAAATGCACTGCCATCATAAACTGTAGCACAACCCCACACTCTCACCCTCCCCGGTTTAAAGAATCTTGCAAATCCCGTTGGCCAAGACTGTCACATGTGAGCCAATAGCCTCCCAGTTCTGCGGCATCCCAACCACGTGGCCTGCTATGTGCTTTCTTTCCCTTTGCACCACAAGAGGATTGATTCACCAAAAGTGGGGAGGAAAGAGATTCTTGCTTTCTCATGTGCACAAGAAACAGTAGAGTAGAGTTCTTTGGATGTAAATGAATGCATTACTGTTTTCACTCCACAGTGTCATCTTATTGAATTGAGACAAACTGTTTAGAGCTTGGAGGACATGCATGTATTTGTGTATGTCTTTTTAAAGGTTCTCAGCACAAGACACGTTTGTCTCCATCCACAACATTTAAATGTGGAAGATTCAGATCACAAGGAGTTACATGGTAACCCAAAAAATACCAGCCCAGTATCCCTCAGAATTACGTTGATCAGTTATTATGTTGTCAGTTTTTGTTTTGTTTTGTTTTTTTTACAATTATTTGATATAATATTTTGGAATTGCACTTTTGTTTCCACAATCAGCATGAGATGTACTGAGTTCCAGGACAGTCTAACGGAGTTTTTCCATTACATGGTACCTGCTCGACTCGACTCGCCTCGACTCTACTCGCCTTTTTTGGTTTTCCATTATGATAAAAAGTACCTGGTACCTGCTAACAGGTACTTTTTTTAGTATCACCTCCGTCGAGGTTCCAAGCGAGCTGAGGCGATACCAAAAGGTGACGTGAAAACTTGCAGGCTACTGATTGGTCGGAGAGAATCGTCACTAATTTGCGGCATCATTGCTAGCGACAGACGGGGGTGTCCTGCGGTACTAAATCTGCAATGGAAAATGGAGGACGGGCACTGCGGTCGAGTAGAGTAGAGTCGAGCAGGTACCATGTAATGGAAAAACGCCATAAATGAATCATGAAGTGTATAGCACAAGGCCTCTCTGGGTGGAATGGAAGACTGCAACACAAATCTATGCTCGCAGGGCAAAACCTAAACAGGAAGCTGTTACACACGGGAAAGTTTGGCTCTACTGCTTTCTCTCACAGTATCATGTAACAGAATGTGTATACAGCAGTATTATGCAGCAACACGCTGCGTTCCACTCATTAACATATGCATACAAATATACAATGCATTCACACAATTAAACCCATCAAGGGTTATTTATTGTCCTAATGAAGTCTACCCTGTGAAAATAAATGATTTATTAACTGAATCAAAATTATATTACAACACCTTTAAACACATTGTTGTGTTTTTCAAAGTTCAAGATCAAAACTTGATCTTTTAGTTTCAACAGTTTTTTTTTCAAATGATCAATATTTTTGGCCCAGATTTAGCTGCGTACCCTGTGTGCTACCCCTCATTAAACCCTGTGACCCCCCCTCTTATGTTTTTGTTCAAACCCCTTTATTCTCTGGCTTCTGGTACTGTCACAACTAAAGGCTTAGTCACCAGAAATTACAAAAGTGAAATCAATGTCTTCTGATGGAATCGCTGTGATGAGTGGACTCGCTCACAGGGGCAAAGCCTGCACAATATTTTTACTTTGGTGAACCTATAATTTGCCCACCTATTTTCCATCTTCAATAACTTTTTATTGAAAAAAACGTTTGTACTTTGTAGTAGTAGATTTAAGCTTTAGTCAGACTACATTCTGGGAAACTTACTCTGTGTTTATAGATGGAGATGCATTCTTTTTTTGTAAGACTGACATAATGTTTAGAGCAAGGTTGTATATATTATCATATATGCATGTCAAATGATTCAATTGATTCTTTATTTTTTGATCAATCAAGGTTTCTTCTTCTTCTATTCACGATCACTAACTGTGCATTGTTGACTTTCTTCTGTTGGCCTATCCTATACAGGACGGGTGTTCCTATGATAGATAAGAATCAAAAAAATGTTTTATTTTATTGATCCCACACTGTCACCATCAATTCCCTTGTTAAAGGAACATGCCGACTTATTGGGACTTGGTCTTATTCCCCGTATCCCCCAGAGTTAGATAAGTCCAAACATAACCTTCTCATCTCCGTGAGTGTTGTAACTCTGTCTGACGCCCCCACCGCTAGCCTAGCTTAGCACAGATCCTGGAGGTAATCGGCTCCATCTAGCCTAGCTTAGCCCAGATCCTGGAGGTAATCAGCTCCATCTAGCCTACTGCTCCCAATAAGTGACAACATAACGTCAACATGTTCCTGTTTACATGTTGTGATTTGTCACAGCGTGTACAAATAACAAGGTCACATGAGACACAGCCATCTTCTAACCGTATATAAACTGGGAACTATATTCTCAGAAGGCGAAGCACTGCTACTTGGGTGGAGTGACATTACTCCAACTCTGAGCGAACTCCAGGCGATCACCACGGGGCTTCTCAGGTGCTGCGAGCAAATCACTCCGCCCAAGTAGCAGAACTAGCATGTTCCTTTAAAGCACTTTAAGGGTAAAAAAGCTATGGAAAAGATAATGGAGTGATAAATAAAAATGGCACAAGATGAAAACAACCAGAAATAGGCTACAAATTAAAAAAAAAAAAGCTATCTATAATAAACTTTATTTATATTGCACCTTTCACGTTACAACGTGCTTTAGAACTGATTTAAAACAGAGAATAAAATCTACTAAAAGCCTAAAATACACAAAGAGCCGGATGAAAATAATACACAAGAAATAAATCCCAATAAAATAAACAAGCAGCTCATAAAATCAGGATATGTTTTCTGATAGAAGTACGTTCTCTGATGACACTTAACCCTTGTGTTGTCCTCGGGTCAAATATGACCCATTTTCAAAGTTGTTTCTATGTGAAATAGGGGTTTCTTTCAAACAAATGGCCCAAAAATAACATGGAGGCACATTGTATGGTTTGGAACCCATACAACATTCTTCACAGGTAAAATGAATGATTACTTACATTGTTTTCCGGGTGTTTAAAATGTTCAAATGGTTTAAAAACAGTATCCAGACTAACATTTGACATATACCAGTCTGTGATCCACTCAACATCCTCAGATCTTAACTATTAGTCATAATAATTCATAATGTATGCCTTTTTTAAATAAAAATAAATGAGGTATAATTTCATATAAATTAAAAAACGTTTAAAAAAAAGCGCCAAAAGCCTTGAAAAAAGCGCCAAAAAAGTTCATTTTCAATTTTGACCCGGAAGGACAACAAGTTCATGTCCACGGGAAGACAACAGGGGGGTTAAAAGAAGACAGTGACTCAGACAGCCCTGTTTCCTCAGTCAGATTGCAAAAGCCCTGCTTAAAGCTCTGTCCCCTTTAGTTTTCAGCTTGGACTCTGGAAGAGCAGGAAGACCAATGGATCTCAAAGTGCACCAAGGTCCATAAGGGTCTAATATATAATCTGGAGCCAGGTCATGGTGGGCATTAAAAGTAATAAATAATATGCTACTGAGATGCTAAACCAGAACAAGAAATATAATTCCCACGACAATAGTAGGCTAAACTATCCCTTCTGCATCACTGACAGCCGAGCTCCAGCTGCCCAGAAGCCATCACATGACCGGGGACCCACCCAGCGCACAGCAGGGCACCGCGCACAGCAGCCCGGCCTGCAGCAGCGCTGCGCAACGGCACTCCGAAGCTGGATGTAAACACCAACTTCCGTCCGTGTCTGATAGCGCGTGTGATTATGTTGGTAGCAGGTGCAGGCCAGCTTAGACGTGTAAGCTAACTGACGCAGGCATTACTCGATTCATTTGGACTCTGATTATAATACTGGGATAGCTACTTGTTGTAAAAGCTTGATAAGATGTAGTCCCGCTGCAAAGGCGCAATCTAAACGAGATATTAGATATCTGCAGATGACTGTGACCCGCCCAGTGCTGTTAAAATAGGAAACTCGACCTGATTTATAACTTAAATGATCAGTGTTGCCTATGTGTTGTGCAAAATGATCCCTCCCTGTGTCTGATATAAGATAAGATTCGAGCTAAGATAAGCCTTTATAGTCTCCTGTAGGAGACAGTCATCTTGGACATTCGAGAGAAACAAATGGCGACACATCAGGCATAAACACCTACATATAATAATCATACATTATCTCATCCAATGCTTCATCTAATAAATCTCTCACCATCACCCCCCCTTTCCTCACAATCCCAGAAGAACAGAAGAGAACCCACAACACATCCTCGCCCTCGTGTTGCACTTCATTTTGATAATGATGCACATTTCCCGTTAACTCACGCTGTGGTCAATAACTTCTGTATTGCACAATGCCCAACTGCATAATACCATATCAAATATAACATAGCATATCTATATATAAAAACATTGCACCAATACCCTATCAGGCGTTGCACATCACACAACCATAATGGTAAGTACCACAAATAGGTCGTAAATGTACTCGCTCTGTGCCATTATTTGTATTTCTATCAAACTTTGATCATCACAAGGGAAAGCCTGCCGCTGCAGCACAGAGCAGCAAACCGCCGAGGCATGCGGAGACCCAGAGAGAGAGCACCGTGTCGAAGGTGACGCAGAGGCTTGTTTACCTGACTTTGGGTAGGTGACGATCCATATGTCGCTACTTCTGAGCGAGAAGTTGGCGATCTCCTCCATCTTCCCTCTGCAGAAGGGTGGCAGCCGAACTCCATCGAACTCGAAGTATTTGCTATCAAACTCGATGGGCGTGCTTGGCGTGTCTACCTCGCTCTCAGCCATCCTCGAAACGAGCCGCCAGTGCAAGAAAAGGAAAACGCGCACACCCACGCGGTATTCAATCAAAACGTGAGGAGGATGATGGTGGTGATGAGGTTGATTTTGAAACGGTGCTGCTGTGGATGCTGCACGGCAGGCGGATGAGTTGACCTACAGCCAATCACGGAGGAGAGTAGTGATGTAATGCGCGCGCACGAGTCCCCAGCATCAGGACCACTCTCGCCGAGCCCGAGGATGCGCGCGACCGCAGAGGAAGGATGCTTCCCAACACATTAAATACTCAAGTAAAAACTATTACCATAAGGCTGCTGTAATAATACATAATGTTATAATCCTGTTATAGGCCTACATCAGCCTACTCAATTACCATGTTATACATAAATCATAAATACATAAATGGGTCTTATAATGTCAGTCTTATAGGCTTTCATTATGTTTTTATAGTGATGTTAACTGTCAATTGTGTGCAGTCTATTTAATATACAATTAAGATACTACTTTAATAGCTATTAGGTTTATGCAATAAACAAGCAGTAAATGGTTTTCTAGACGGTGAGTGCAAGTAGCTTAAACCTGGCACATTTACTAGCTATCCCAAATCTATAACTTGCTTTCTCTTGTGAAAGGCCCTATTCTCATATAAACACACACAGCAGTTAAAAGGACAGTGTTCTATAGCCATTATAAATCATGTCTGTGGTCACCATAGAAATATTAAACGCAAACAACTGCTAGGCAAAGAAAACAGAAGTAGATAGTGCGTTTTCTTTTCTTCCTTTTTTTTAAGGGGGCTGTGACGTCACTGCGTGTCGTCTATCAAACTTGCTGTTGATTGGCTCTTGTGTAGGAAAATGAATTGACAGACGTGCGTTAATCCAATCATGCTCTCAGTAAAATATGTTGCCTTTACTGTCCCTCGTTAATCTCAGTTTTATAAATAACCTCCGACAGGCACGGCACATTTAGTGGCTTCATGTAGGCCAACCCTCATATTCCGGTTCATGCGGATTATGGTTATATGTCTATATAGCCTCATTCATGAAACTTTGTTAAACCACATCTTCGACACCGGATAGCATCAACACTGGACAATAAAAAAAATCCAATAGGTTAAATATATTAGCTGAACACTACACTACACGTGTGCACGTAAACAGAAAAACGTTTTGTGGTTTTAGCTCTTTCGTAAAAAAAAATTAGTATCCTTAATATCCTGATAGACGCACCACTGGACCACTGATATAGGTGTTCTGATAGTTCTGATAGCATCTGAAGGCATCATTAGAAGTGCGTCCTCCCTGCACTTTCCTCTAAAGAGCCAGTTGTTGACCTGTTGAGTAATCATAGACTGTATATAGTGAGTAATGCGGTCTGCTTTTCTCCGCTGAGCAGCACTGTCAGCCGTGTGAGCACTCGGCTATCTGCCTCTCTCAGGTCTGCCCTGCCATGGTCGACCTAAACAGCGGCTGGAACCTGTCTTTCGCCGGGTGCGGGTTTCTGGGAATTTACCACATCGGAGTTGCTAGCTGCTTGCAGGAGAAAGCGCCCTACCTCGTCGAAGGGGCCACCAAGTTGTACGGAGCCTCTGCCGGGGCTCTGACCGCCTCGGTGCTCGCTAGCCAGGCGTCCCTAGGTAAGACAAACCGCTGTGGCTCGTTAGCCTGAGCTTTATGCACACTCGAAGCAGTATATGGAGGACACAGGAAGTCCTGTATTATTATTGTTATTATTATATATTTATAATAACAGATGTATATGTGGTCTGTTATGTATAGGCCTAGTTTTTCTTATATAACCTATACTGATCTTAATGCTAAATATAATGTATGTTCTACTACTATTTGAACAATGTATCTTTGAAATGTAGCTCTTAACATTTTTCAGTTCACTTGGTGGCGTGAGAAAACTGGTTGAATTTGAGTAGATTTTACTTGAATGTCTTGACAACACTTCCCCAAAAATTAATTTTTCTGCATATAGAAATACCCAAATATATCATGAATGTACTTTTGAGATATTATTTTTCATATACAGTATGAAACATAGTATTGAAACAACAACATTCAGTTTCCCAGTGTCCAAAACATACTTCATCTAAATGTTATTAACATGTAGACTTACAAATAGATTAATATTCTTGTGATATACATGGCACCACTGGATCATAAAAGAACTGTTTCTTGGCTGTGGACAGTGTGTCAAAGACACCCTTTCGCTTTCTCTCCCATGAATAAGCAGTCAAAAGGGCTGATGTCTGTAGACAAGTGTATCGACCAACAAGAAGCTGCGTTGACCTCAGCATAGGTTCAGTCATCGGAAGACCTGGTCACAGGTCACAGTTGGTCACTGACTCCTTTGTGAATATTGATCCAGTCACAGGTTGACACTTGAAAATGTTTTTGTCTGCAGAGCCTCAAATTCTTTTTTCTATCTCATTTGTTTAGCCCAATGTTGTGAAGATGTGATTGAGGTGGCAAAAGAGGCCAGGAAGAGGAACCTGGGCCCCCTTCACCCCAACTTCAACCTGGTCAAGGTGTTAAAGTCCGGCCTGAATCGGGACCTGCCCTCTGATGCACATGTCCTGGCCTCGGGGCGGCTGTGCGTCTCGCTAACCAGAGTGTCTGACGGGCAGAATGTGCTGGTGTCGGAGTTTGACAGCAAAGAGGAACTCGTCCAGGTGCGGGGAGTTTGTGACATTTTCGTTTTCTTTTCAATCTTGAGAAGCCTCTACGGCAGCGGTGTCAAACTCAATGTCGCTAAGGGCCACACTGGGAAATGAGAATCACATCAAGGGCCAGACATGTAGAGTTTATTGACATGCGTTTATTTAAAGATAAAGTCAAATATTTTTTGACTGTGTTGTTGCATGTCTCATAAAGCCTTCTCATTTACAGTTTGGGCCACATAAAGCCCCCAAAAAGTCAGCAAAAAAAGTTCCTTAGCCATCATAGAATTGAACAAATCAAGCAAAACAATGATTACATTTTTGAAAGCAGGCTACCACACAGCTGACTCCCAGCAACCTGTTTCACAGCCTGAACATGAAAACTCTCTGCTTCCATGGGAGTCTCAAAGTCGACAAATCTGCCAAATTCTGCTTTAAGTGACGCGTAATTGCATTCTGAAAAAGAACCCGGACCCCCTTGGCGGGCCAAAATCTATTGTGAACCTAAATTGATATGCGGGCCGGATCAAAATTTGCGAGGGGCCGGGTTAGGCCCGCGGGCCTTGATTTTGACATACGTGCTCTACAGCTTCCATCATAATAATGCAAGCCACAGGAAATCAATTTGCTCTGGTTTAACTGTGTCCACAGGCGCTGATCTGTAGCAGTTTCATTCCCATCTACTGCGGACTGATTCCTCCATCCTTCAGAGGAGTGGTAGGTGTCTTTGGTTGAATTGCTACTCATCAAGGTTTAGCTTTGTGTTTCCTTTAGGATTTTTTTTTAGCAGTGGGGGCAGGTCTGTCCGAACAACATGAGCTGACAGAACTGACGAGTTGAACGTTGTCCAATTAGAACGGACCCACCGCTGTGATGTTTCTGGTGGAGCTGTTCGTCTAATAATAAACTACATCGACATCGAAATAAACTACATCGACACAACAGTATGTGGAGTTAAACTGGACGGGCCCAACAACCTCTGAATAGTTGTACTTGTTGTTAAATTGCAATGTGAGCGGCAGCCAACGGAAGGGTGCATTATGTCGGCAGGATCATTTAAAAGGCAACCGTGACTACATTGTGCGTCTGCCCTTTTTCTGATACCGTGGCGGCAGAAATGTTGCCATGGCGGGCCGCCACTACAAAATCAACAGACTGCCTTTTGGGATGCACAATTATTTGTACAAAATTGTATTTCATTATTTTATTTTTTCTCCTAAAATAGTCACATTGTTTGCCTAGTACATTACAGACCATTCATTTGGGAACCATGTAGTCATGTGACTAAAAATAAAGTTGAAAAAGGAGAAGGGAGGTATCAGTGGCAAAGAAAGGTCTTATTTTAAGAAAAATGTAGCAACAAGCAAGTTGAAAAGGGAAAATCTGAATGTTATAGTCAAAGTAAAATCATGGTCTGTGTTTCGAAGATAATTTGGATTGCCTTTGGGTGCAGCTGTAATCCAAAAACATATCTACCTTATGACAGTATTACAGGAAAACCTCAATAAACGACTGGGAGAATACTGCGCTGAAGATATCGGTCAAGGTACAAGGCAGCTCTCATTAGAACAGAACATTTTGTTTTCATTAGAAAAAAATCAGGAGGAGTCGTTTGCATGTTTCGAAAGAGTGCTGTGATAATCATTTTAGCTGCAAGTCCTAGTTTCTGATACCACTGTTGCCTCTACATTGACTTATCAGCTGCTTTTGGACTTTGACAGTGATCTTATTGGTGATTTACAGAGCTATGGTTACTGTGTGTGTGTGTGTGTGTGGGTGTGTGTGTGTGTGTGTGTGTGTGTGTGTGTGTGTGTGTGTGTGTGTTCAGATGACGTTATATAGTAGTAACAAAATACAAATTTCAGGTTTGTCGCAATGAACACTGATAAAAAAGAAATCAACCAGATGACATGAAGTCTAATAAAAAAAAAAAAATACAAAGCATAATCATGCGATGCTAGTTTCAAAATTGTGGTTATTCCGTATTGAAAGCGTTTGAAGTGTCAGTTGGGAATGTAAGCACTTAAAGGAGTTGAGGTGTCAGTGGAAGTATAAGCATTGAAAACAGACACATGACATCAGCCGGAAGCTTATCACTGCATTGCCCCAACATTTCACATGAAGTGAAACTGTTTACAACTGTTAAAATGTAAAAATAGCACAATTCAAAGGTCAAGTGACAACAATTACGACAGATAAAAGTCTGGATTCAACCTGATGACATCAGGTATAGTAGGTGCCTTTAATAATAGCAGTTCCAGGTTCATTGAATGAGTGTAATCATTCAATTGCGTAGTTTACAGTAGGGCTGCAACTAACGACCAATTTCAGAGTCAATTAATCTGTTGATTATTTTCCCGATTAACGTTAAGTTTGGTCTACAAAATGCCAGAAAATGGTGAGAAATGTGGATCAGTGTTTCCCAAAAAGCCCAAGACGACGTCCTCAAATGTCTTGTTTTGTCCACAACTCAAAGATGTTCAGTTTACTATCACAAAGGAGAGAAGAAACTAGAACAATCTTCATATTTAAGAAGAATCAGGGAATTCAAAATAGTTGGCGGTCATTTTAAAAGTTGACAGCTAGTCGATTAATCTTCGCAGCTCTAATTTAGAGCATATATAAATCAATTAAAATGGCACCATACGTTTGTTTGCCTTAGGACCAGCGCTCAGACAGAGAAGCTCCAGTCACAAAGTAAATCACTGTGGAAAAACAGGACATCACGAACAAAAAAACTATCTTTGTGGACACATCGGCGCATTTCACTCTGAATAGACACTGGTGTCCCAGTTTTGGTGCCAAAGTTCAGTGTCAAAACAGCCCAGGGAACACAGTCCAGAGTCCAACAAGCTGAAGCTAGATTCAGTTTCTATGTATACATGTTGAAATGTACCTCCAGTATTCTGCAGGCGTTGTCTGTGGATTCTGTACATTGTGTACTTTCTGCTGCCTGCGGCCTCAGAGCCCAGTTTAGTGTGACTCACCAACTCCATGTGCATTGACCTGAGGCATGACACGCTGTGGACAAATAGTATGGGCGGGGTTCCCACGGTCATAGAAAACCTGGAAAAGTCATGGAGTTTCTAGTCATGGAGTTTCTAGTCATGGAGTTTCTAGTCTCTATGGGAGAAAAACATGCTCTGGTTTATTGGCATTTCTTTAAACCAATCACAATCGTCTTGGCCGGTGCTAAGTGCCGGCGGAGCAACGGTGCCTCTGCAAAATAGCCTTGAGAAGGAACTTGTTTTGGTGGAACATGTGTACGTTCAGAAGTTGCCTTAGTCGTGCAACAGAAAACTCAGATTGGACAGATAGTCTAGCTAGCTGTCTGGATTTACCCTGCAGAGATCTGAGGAGCAGTTAACCATAGTCCTCACAAATCCACCAGAGGTTAGAACGCCGACACAAAGAAAGAGGAAGGGGACGGACTTCGTTGAAAATACATGCATCCGGCGGAATTTCCTGCGGCACCGGAGCAATCCCGGAAGTGGAATGTAGACTATGGAGTTTCAAAATCTCATTTTCCAGGCTTGGAAAAGTCATGGATTAGTGAACTCCTTGAAAGTTTTGGGGAAGTCATGGGATTTTGTTGGGTTTAAAAAACACTTAGTATAAGTTTCCTTATAATTTACTAAAAAGGGAACTGAAATGTAAAAACGTTCTTTGAAAGGACTATGTAATCTGGTACTTCTATTAGGAAAAATGGAGACAGTGTGTAATCGCTTTTAATTAGAGAAATAAAGGGAAATAAAGATTTAGAGAAGAATTTGGTATTTGCTTGGGTTGAAATTTCCTCAGATTAGATTAGCATTTTAGCAGTTGTTCCTCAAGCAAACAACAGCTACTATGTATCAAATATATAAATCCCTGGTTCTTTCTCCAGAGCTCAAATTAGTTGGTACTTGCAGTCTAATGCCAACTTTCATAGTTTTCTCAGAGGAAACATCCAAGGGATATTGTTATGAATTATGGGACCCATAAAATATAGTGTTACCAGCAGTTCTTCACAGCCAAGAAAAGCTAAAGCCCAAGTGATGCTGGATTTTTGACACAGCTATATTTACTTTTTAAGGTATTGTGACAAAGATACAGTATGTATGAAGCAAGACTTTGGGCCCTATTTTAACGATCTAAGTGCACGGCGTGAAGCGCCTGGTGCAGGTGTGTTTAGGGCGTGTCCAAATCCATCTTTGCTAGTTTGACGGCGGAAAAAAGGGTCCGTGCGCCGGGCGCATGGTTCTAAAGGGTTGTACTTAGTGTCTTCATTAATTCATAGGTGTGTTTTAGGCGTAACATGCAATAAACCAATCAGAGTGTCATCTCCCATTCCCTTTAAAAGCCAGGCGCGTTTGGACCTTGGAGCATTGCTGTTATGATGGAGGATCTGTAATATTTGTATTTGTAATCTTCTGCATGTGTGTGTGCTGCTGCACGTCCCTGTGTGTGTAACAAGCATAGTGTGCGTGTGCTGTGCATAAACCTAGGCGCATTTTACTAATTTGCTGTTAAAATAACAATGAATGCTGCGCTATTGACTTTAGACCAGGTTTTGTTGGTCAATGGCGCGATCACTTCACTATCGCTACATTTTTCACACGCTCTGTCCGCTGCCAGCATCTCTGCCAAGCTGCCAGCTTTTCAAATTTTACAATTGACACTTGGAATAAGGTTAATCCCTTCTCCTCTATGACATGTTAAGCCCTTCTTCTCTATCTAAAATGGAACTGGAGCATTTCATTACATAAATAAATGGGTAAAGTCTCTAAAAAATGTTAGAGCGATGTGACTGACAAGGGGAATTGGCTTCTTGTTTTGGCACAGTGCGGTTGGCTTTTTAGTAGGCTGAAGTGTCTTTAGGTTATAATGTCAGAGCAATTGCAGGCCCAAAGTACCATAATCATGAACAATATATCCCAGATAGACACAGTCACAGTGCAGTGATTGAACATATTGCAAACTACTCTTTCAACAAAGTTTTAACTACTTCAACTTTTGAATGGCAGCAGGTACTTAGGGCTGAGTATTGTTCAAAAACAATTGATACCGGGGCCGGTACCGATGCCAGTACCGTGACTTTGATACCGGTTCCTAAACGATACTTTTTCCGATACCGATTTTATAAAACAAAAAGAAATTACAACATTACACATTACGGCACACATCTTTATTTATTTTGCAGCTCCTACTACAAGAGCCCCGTCTCTGTGGGTAACGTAGAGTTTTTCCTGCCTGCCTCTACGGCGTGTAACGTTAGACAGCCAATCACCAGCATTATTAGATCTTTGTAAAAGCGTGCTGCATGCTTATTAGCTCACTTACTCTGATTTACTCCTTAGGCAGTCTATATCCTCGACGTTCCACTTCCGGGATTGCTCCGTTGCCGACTCATTTACTCATTTAGGCCGGATATCCATTGCCTTGGGTTTTTTGTTGCACGACTAAAACAACTTTTGAACATACACGTTCCACCAAAACAAGTTCCTTCCCGAGGCTATAAAAGCAGTAGCCCCGCCCAAGACGATTGTGATTGGTTTAAAGAAATGCCAATAAACCACCAGCATCCTGGAATGCTGTGTGAGTTCGCCAGACCCTCCTCTGCAGCGCTGCGGTGGAGGAAGATCTGGCATAGCGAGACCACTCCTTAAGTATTGTAATTGGGTTACATTTGAATTGAATGATGAGGCATTTTTCGATACTCAATACTTTAGAGGCAATTCGGTCGATGCCTAAAACGTATTGAATTCGGTACCCAGCCCTATACATACAGTACATTATTTTTTGTGTGTCTTTAGCGTTACGTGGATGGCGGGATCAGCAACAACCTGCCGCAGTCTGAGCTGAAGAACACCATCACCATCTCTCCCTTCTCTGGCGAGTCTGACATCTGTCCTCGTGACGACTCCACCAGCTTCCACGAGCTGCGCTTCACCAACACCAGCATCCAGATGAACCTGGGCAACATGTACCGCCTGAGCAGGGCCCTGTTTCCCCCGGAAACCAAGGTAGGCCATGCTTCAGCCTCAGAGGGACGCCCTGTTTCTTCTCTCGTTTCTTTCAGAGGGCGTAGAAAGTGCAATTGATAATGTTGATGCAAAAAAATCTAGAACAAGACAATAACAAAAAATGATGCAAAATGGTGGAGTAATTTAATGACCACACCAATCAGTTTTCTTATATCAACAGTGGTTCCAATTACTGTGTGTAACGTGAGAGGAATCATTGTAATGAACCCACAGAGAATTCATCCAAATCTGCATTTCCCCTCGGCTCTAACCTTTTACATTGCAACCTCTTTTAGCTGATAGTTTTGGTTTGTAGTAGGGCTGAACAATGAATCGCTTTCACATCGAAATCGCAAAGTAGAGTTTTCCCTGCCTGCCTCAACGGCGTGTAACGTTAGACAGCCAATTACAAACGTTAGTAGATCTTTGTCAAAGCGTGCTGCATTCTTATTGGCTCACTGACTCTATATCCTTGATGTTCCACTTCCGTGATTGCGCCGTTGCGACGGAAATTCCGCCGGATTTCACTCATTCAGGCCGGATGGCCGTTGCCTTGGATGGACTATGGTCCTTCATGCATTAAAATAATGTGATTAGATAATCTTGAAGATGAATCAAATGTTTGTTGAATGTTTGGTGGACCATTTGAGTTAACATTTTTTAATCCTCATAATTATTATATTCACAGTTTTTTCACTAAGATACATGATGGAATAATGTTACGTATCCCAGATTGTTTAAAGAAATGTCTTATTTTCAGTGGATTTCTCACTTATTTTTTATTACTTTATTTAACACGATTTTATTTAACACTTCTGAAGAGTCCATCATGTTTTTTTAATCCTCCGTGTCCTCCTTGGCTACTAGCAACTGTGTGAAAGGGGGCGTGGGGGCGGTCACGGAAGACTTATATCATGTGGACGAGCCAACAGTTTTGTTGTCATTTCTTAGAATTCCTCATGGGGGCGACAGAAACTACGCACTATAGCTTTAACTGTTGTCGCTGCATGACGCTCACATTTTGTCGGCTAAACTCAACTCACGGAGCTCTTGGCGGTCGCCTAATTTCGTAGGATATCATACAAATTGACGAGAGCAAGTATTCGACGATATCATACGAACGTTGATGAGAATGCTTTGCTTTGAAAGTAAGAATATGTAATTATTAAAAAAAAGTAATACCATTCTTCCTCTTACATATAAAAATGTACTGTATAGGCTAATAAACGTAACCTTGCTCAGTTAAATAAACTCAGAGGTTTTGCTGCTATAAACATTAGCTTTACCCATCACTGACAGAAGAAAGTATCCAGATGTGCCCTGTGCTTTGGTTTTCACTTCCTGCCACTCTCCTTTATCCCATGTTTTCTCTTGTTATTCCCTGGCCCTGTGATTAATGTCAGGTAACTTTTAAAATGGGGGGAGCTTCAGGGTAGAGCTGCGTTGTTGTTACACAGCCTGGCTCCTGACCGCTCCCCGCACGTGCGTGTTATGCTGTCTGGCTGCACAAATCTGTGTGATGGGGGAGGTGTTGTTGCTACCACATTCTAGAGGCAGGAATTATCTCTCTGTACCATAACACATGAAACATTAAAAAAAAACAAGTCTACCCATACACGCTTGAGGCAGTAACGCTATGTCAACTTGTCACTTCACACATATTGACAGGCGCTGTCTTGACATGCACAGGAAAACAGAATTTGAATGTCAAATGAAAGAGATAATTATTTTGACCCACTAACCCCTGTCCCGATCAGGCCAGCCACGGGATTGGCTGTGAGCGCCTCTGCTGATGCTACAGCTCTCTTATAGAAGCTGTCAGAGTACTTACCAAGTCTTTATTAAATGAATGGTTTTACATTTTTGGAAATAAGTTTATTCGCTTTTTTGCAGAGTTAGATGAGAGGTTTGATACCACTCTTATGTGTGTACATTTAGTATTCTATGGAAGATTTAAAATGCCTAAATGAAAAACAACTAAAGAAATAGATTAAAATACAATACACATTGTTATATGAATATACTTATTTTTTGTATATCCTCTTTTATTGTTTCATAATTAAATGAAGAACATATGCTAAAAGGACAACAATAAAACTCAGAAATCAAACCAAAACACTAAAAAGCAAATTGAATATAGTAGAGTATTGCGTTTTTACGCATTTAAAATTTCCATAGACCTCTGCTGGACAACACTTAAATGCAGTACACTTTCTAAATAAGTTGTTGTTTTTTTTAAATTAATTTATGACACATACATTACATTACATAAATGGAAATACACATTACAATGTGTATTGTATTTCACTTAATTGTTTTGCGTTCTTATTTAGGCATCTAAAATATTTCTTAGTGTGGCGCTAGAGCCCAGAGGCAATTAGCTTAGCATAGACAGAAATAGTTGCAGCATGTCAAACAAGTCTCCATAAAAACAAAGTTGGTGATTTTTACACTTCTGTTTGTGTAGTGTTTAAACCAACATGATACAACAGTTAATTAGTAGGCTTTAATGATGTTGGTTGCTATTTTTGAACTTTGAACCTGCTTCCAGTTGTTATGCCAAGCTAGGCTAACCATGTCCTGACTCCCACTCCGTACTAAATACACAGACTTGAATAAAGGTATCGAAATTCTCATTTTACCAAATATGCGTATAATCCAAAATAACCTTTATTTGTATGTATGTAATGTATTTCTTTAAAAACTCCATACAATCTTTCAGTGTCATATATGTTTTTGTATGCTCTGTTGATTCCTGTTCTGTGCAACACAAATCGTTTACGTTTTCCATTCAGAAAGTCAATAATAAGAAATTTGAACATTGAATAAGATGTTCGAACATTTCTGTTCAATTTCAGTTTTTTGTTCTTATTAATGAGTTATCTTTATAAAAATAGCTTACCTGTGTAAGGAATTTGTTCTAATGAGGCACTAAGGCCTGTCAAGTCTGACTCCAATTTATTAATTCCCGCGCCTTTTTTAATCAGAATTACGAACACAAGGATCAATCTGAGACGAAAAGTTCAGTTAACTAAAGTTGTCCAGCATAAAAGTTACAACACAATTGTGGGTTCACAAACAGCATCTAAGTTTCTCTGGCAACAGACATTAAGCCAGAGCTGGTCCACCAAGATCTTGTCTGAAAATGAACTCTGATCTGTTCTCTCCCTTAAGCTTTTATGCTCCCCTCACAGGGGGCTGTCTTCTTGTTTCTAGGCAAAAACTGTTATCTTTCTTTTCACACACACATAAACTGGGCTGCTTTTCTCAATCAGTGACATCATTAATTGATGAATTTCAAACAGGAATATGGGTGAGCCATTTTTAGGTAGTTGAGAAAAAGACAGATATTTTCCAAATATAACATGGACTCTTTTGCTCTCACAGGTAATGGCTGACATGTGTCAGAGCGGTTATAAGGATGCTCTACGCTTCCTTGAAGAAAACAGTGAGTATCCTCCTACTGTTTTACTATGGTGCCCTCAGATAAGCTCACCTAGTTATGATGCATCCCTATCAGCCACTAACTTAACCTTCGGACTGTGTCACTGATGTCATGTTTTGTGGTGCCAGACCTGCTGATGCTTGATCGTCCGACCTCGGGCCCTGCCATGCCAGAGAGCCCGCCCACCACCTGCTGCTGCAAGCCTACAGAAACCACACAAGAGTGGGTGCTTCGGAGGCTCCGCCTACTGCGAAAACAGCACTGGTGGCTAGATGAGCAGATTGATCTGCCTACGCCCATCAAGAAAGGTGTGGTGTCATCCCAGACTCAACTGACTTTTAGTCATGAAAATACATTTGAGCCAAGATTTTGTGATGTCTCTGTAAAGTATGTTGACATGCTGTGTGGTTGACTGGTCCCATTCTCTGTGTGTCTGTCAGTGTTCTGTGAGGCCTGCCAAGACAAATCCGGCCTGTATGCCAAGGTGTCCGAGATGCTTCCAGTGAGAGTGGCCTCCTACATGCTCATGCCATACACACTTCCTGTACAGTCGGCCTACTCAGTAGCCCAGAGGTGAGTACACTGTAGATCTAAACCATAGACTGTAATAAAAAAGCAAGAGTGACATCACCCATTGGTTTGTGGATTACCGTTTTGATGCCTCAAATTTGGCATTTGGCCGTTGGCATCTTGGTTTTTTGAAACCGGACATGGCCACGTTTGGAGCTGAGGAGGATGATGCGGCTAATGCCGACCTTACACCAAACGACTTTTCAAGCGATTCCACTGTCGCAGATTATTTTCCAATATCAGAAAGAAATCATGAGAGTCTTGCCAGAGTTGGGGTGCGCTCCACTCATCTCAATCGTTTGGTGTAAGGTGGTCATAAAACTCAGTCCCAGTCAGTCTTTTTCCCGTCTTGACGTTCCGACAAAATCAAACGTGTTTGATATTATCGTAAGTTCAAGGTCTTGGTAGCGAAGTTAAATCACATAACAACCAATGGGTGCACTCCCTCCAGCACCAAACAGGAAGCAGCAAACGGCTACAGTGTAACGGACAACCACAGTTCATGCATACATGTGAACCGCGGATAAAGTGCAGAGTTTAACCTTCATAGTGAAAAAGTGACACTACGTGAATGGGGCACTGCAGAAAGACGGCGCAGACAGACAAACAACGGAACAACGCCGCTTGTTCAGGGTTTTCATGTGTAATCACGTAGGCCTACACTTCGCATCAGGTGTTAAAACCAACTGTAACAAAACACCAAATTGGACTATTTAACTCGACTACGAGACATTTTAACCAGTCATGAAACTGTCTCAGTTTAATACTGATACCGTCAGACGGCCGCAAGGACAGACAGTAGTCGGAGCTCCCGCGGTGCTCTGCGCCCATCAGCAGCAGCTTCTTGCTGCGCAGCCGGTTCCCCAGAGCAGCATGAAGAGATCCCGTTAGCACTAGCTTCACAGCCGAGCGTTCAGTTCCATTCAAAACGATGCAGTTTAGCGGTCTTACCAGCGCCAAAATATATTAGCTGTGGATGAGAGGGAAGCTGGCTGCTGAAAATCATTTCGTTTTGGCGCTGGTGATTTTTCTTTGGCGCTGGCTATAAACCTCTTTGGCGGGGGCGCCAAAACGTTCTCTATGCAGGAAAAATCCCCATAGACTTCTATAGAAACTGACTTCTTTTTGCAACCAGTGGAGTCGCCCCCTGCTGGACATTAGACAGAATGCAGGTGGCACTTCTGCATTGGCTTCACTTTTCAGAGATGGAAGCTACAACCAGTATTTTTTTACAGTCTATGATGATCTACGTCTCCCCTTTTAAGCAAAACAGTTCTGCACTGAAAACTCATTCAGTCAGGTCCATGACCAAGTTGCTTGTTTCCGTGTTAAACATCAGTTCAGTGCCTGTTCATCTAATATGATTTCTGCTCTGCCCCAGGTTTGTGGAGTGGATCCCAGAGGTGCCAGCTGATATGCGCTGGCTGTGTGGGGTGGCAGGTGACATGTACCAACAGGCCTGGAAAGGAGCACCGGCTAGCTCTATTGGGTAACAGATGGTTTTTCATACAGTGCAACATTCAGTCATATAGTTATCCACCCGCACATTACAAACCAAAAAGGTTGTATATAAATAAAAATAGCAGAAAATTACATAACCCAGCCTGACCCAGGCAAGATCCAGGGTACAAGCAGCCGAAATGGGTTTCCTCAGGAGGGTAGCTGGCGTCTCCCTTAGAGATAGGGTGAGAAGCTCAGTTATCCGTGAGGAGCTCGGAGTAGAGCCGCTGCTCCTTTGCGTCGAAAGGAGCCAGTTGAGGTGGTTCAGGCATCTGGTAAGGATGCCCCCTCGGCGCCTCCCTAGGGAGGTGTTCCAGGCACGTCCAGCTGGGAGGAGGCCTCGGGGAAGACCCAGGACTAGGTGGAGGGATTATATCTCCAACCTGGCCTGGGAACGCCTCGGGATCCCCCAGTCGGAGCTGGTTAATGTGGCTCGGGAAAGGGAAGTTTGGGGTCCCCTGCTGGAGCTGCTCCCCCCGCGACCCGACCCCGGACAAGCGGACGAAGATGGAAATTACATAACAATACAAAGAACAAAAGACTAGGGCTGGGTACCGAATTCAATACTTTTTAGGCATCAACCGAATTGCCTCTATAGTTTCGAGTATCGAAAAATGCCTCGTCATTTAATACCCAATTTCAATACCTAAGGAGTAAAATCGTGTCAGCATCAGTGAGCCAATAAGCATGCAGCATGCTTCTACCAAGACCTAATAATGTCTATGATTGGCTGTCTAACATTACAGGACAGAGACACGCAGGAAAAACTCTACGTTAGACCCGTGCTCACGTAGTAGGAGCTACAAAATAAAATAATAAGATTTGTGCTGTAATGTTGTAATTTCTTTTGTTATAATGGATTTTTATAAAATTTGTATCGAAAAAAGTATCATTTAAGAACCGGTATCGAAGTCACGGTATTGGTATCGGTACCGGTATCGAAAAAAACGATACCCAGCCCTACAAAAGACTAGGGGTGTCACGATTCTCCAAATCCTCGATTGTTCGATTACATTTTCGATTCTAAGGTCATGGTTTCGATTCGGTTCTCGATTTTTTTGTTTTTTTGTTTTTTTTTAAGCAGAAGTTTGCAGACAATGCTGAGGGCAGACGCTTGGCAGCACAGCGGTCTTAGCAGCTGAGCAGACAGACAGCAGAGAGGGCGACTCGGCAGTCCACTAACTTGTTGCCCTCTCCAATATAACCAATGTAAGCTGCTCTGTTTAGGCTACAAAACGTGCATGCAGGCTGAAATTCAACCGTGCGGTTTTGTCGGGATTAAACTATAAGCAGAAGGAAACTCCGCTAGCTGCTAGGCTAATGTGCAATGGTAAACACACAGAATACGGTACACGCACATAGCAAAGCTTGCAAACTGTGGCTTTTTTGTCGACAACGCAAACGTTGTCAACATAACTCACTAGAAATCCATAATACTTCCACATCGGCGACTTCAGTGAAAGAGGAGGGGGTTCAAGTTCTGTCGATGGGTCTCCTGCATCTGCAGTTGCCATGCCATCTTTTGACTGGCTGTATAAGTTAGAGGAAGTTGACTCGCAGCATTTCTACACGTGTGTTTTTTTGTGCTTGTCAAGCCGACCGGACGTGACATGGGGGCGTGGCAGCATCGACGATTCCATTTTTTTAATTCGAAGTCCAAGATTATAACTTAATTTCGGTCGATTTCGAATAAAAATCGAAATCGTGACACCCTTACAAAAGACATATATATATATATATATGTATATATTAGGGCTGTCAATCAATTAAAAAGATTAATCACGTAATTAACTTGCGATTAATCGCAATTTTTGTATCTGTTGATAATAATAATAATAAGATACAGTCATGTGAAAAAATTAGGACGCCCATGCTAAAGTTGTCTGAAAAGAGGAATACAAAAAAAATCTTTTGGAAATTGATCTTAATGCCTTAATTAAAAAAATGAAGAAATATCCAACCTTTAAGGACACCAGTTTTGTTTGTGAATGAATAATGTATTGTAAATAAATAAATGTTCTTCCTTAAAATACAGGGGGCATAAGTAAGTACACCCCTATGTTAAATTCCCATAGAGGCAGGCAGACTTTTATTTTGAAAGGCCAGTTATTTCATGGATCCAGGATACTATGATCCTGATAAAGTTCCCTTGGTCCCCCCATCATCACATACCCTTCACCATACCTACAGATTGGCATGGTTGTATTTCAGTTAGCCTAATAGCTGGTTTGAGTTGCATTGAGAGATGATTTTATGGAAAGTACCCCATGCCAATCTCTAGGTATGGTGAAGGGTATGAGATGATGGGGGGGTATGGTGAAGGGTATGTGATGATGTGGGGGTATGGTGAAGGGTATAAGATGATGTGGGGGTATGGTGAAGGGTATGTGATGATGTGGGGGTATGGTGAAGGGTATGAGATGATGGGGGGGGTATGGTGAAGGGTATGTGATGATGTGGGGGGTATGGTGAAGGGTATGTGATGATGTGGAGGTATGGTGAAGGGTATGTGATGATGTGGGGGTATGGTGAAGGGTATGAGATGATGGGGGGGGTATGGTGAAGGGTATGTGATGATGTGGGGGGTATGGTGAAGGGTATGTGATGATGTGGGGGTATGGTGAAGGGTATAAGATGATGTGGGGGTATGGTGAAGGGTATGTGATGATGTGGGGGTATGGTGAAGGGTATGTGATGATGTGGGGGTATGGTGAAGGGTATGAGATGATGGGGGGGTATGGTGAAGGGTATGTGATGATGGGGGGGTATGGTGAAGGGTATGAGATGATGGGGGGGTATGGTGAAGGGTATGTGATGATGGGGGGGTATGGTGAAGGGTATGTGATGATGTGGGGGTATTTTAATTCCAAAGGCCAAAGGAACTTTATCAGGATGCATAGTATCCTGGATCCATGAAATAACTGGCCTTTCAAAATAAAAGTCTGCCTGCCTCTATGGGAATTTAACATAGGGGTGTACTTACTTATGCCCCCTGTATTTTAAGGAAGAACATTTATTTATTTACAATACATTATTCATTCACAAAGAAAATTGGTGTCCTTAAAGATTGGATTTTTCCTAATTTTTTTAATTAAGGCATTAAGATCAATTTCCAAAAATGATTTTGGTATTCCTCTTTTTAGTCAACTTTAGCATGGGTGTCCTAATTTTTTCACATGACTGTAAATACTAAAAGTACTTTAAAAGGGATATTTTTTTCAAGTTTTTAATGCTCAAGAGGTATTTGAGACTGGACGTACTCAATTGGTAACTCAGTTCACATCAACAGTACATGCAGATAACTTTTGTCTTGTGGAGAGAACCATCTGGAAGGGCTTTAAACCCAACTTTCCATTCAAAAGACCCTTTTCTTTATCCATTTGTGTTCAAGGTGCTTTGTTTTACTGCTAGCCATCCTCTATTATAAGACCAGTAAGACGCGCCCCTGTTGCGTCTCTCATCTCCATTGCAGGGGGGGTTTATCTAACCATCACAAGCCTGATTGCTTTATTTTCCCGTTGTAACTTTAGCTGCTGTTATCATCGTGACTGGTAAATTATTGGCAGTCACTGGAGGGCGCTCAAGCCCTTATTGATGTAAAACTGACCCAAAACAGGATGACACAGACACAACATAACTTCACCAGTTGTTGTTACTGAGCCATCAGAGCAATGCAGTAGAAGAGTGGTTTCAAAAAAACATGAACTCTGTTTGCCTACTGGGCTTTCACACATTACATCACTATGTGGTATTATGATTTAAACAACTGGCATTTTAGTAGACCATATAGTTAAGTTCAAACCTACAAATGTGATCTGTATAGATAATCATTTAAATCCATCTGAAATTGGGACACATTTTCTTTTCAAATGTAAGGAAGGCCCAAAATCATCTTCATTTATCTAATGAGTTCGAGGCATTAAGCATTTTAGAGAAAGTGTCTTCATGCGAGCACGTCATTGCAGTAAAGGCCTCAGTATGCTTCAACCTTTCTGACAGCGGAATCAGACGAGATTGCACCCAACGTTTCCCCCCCCCCACACTCATTTAACTAATCTTCTCTCTCAAGCTCCTTGTTAAGGAAAAACTCAGAAGCAGCTTGACTCTGCATATGGTGAAGTCGAAGTTTGGGGAGACTTTGATGACTTACACGGAAGCATTTAATAAACTGGTGATCGAGGATATTTAGGATTAAACAAAGTGTGGTGTTGTGTAGTGTCATCCCAATTCTGAGGATCTGTGTATTTCCAAGAGGCATTTATCTCCTGCTGAAGCTGTAAAGTTTGGGCTACGCAAAGATATCGATGGCACCATAACATATGAGACAAAGACCTTGAAGAAGGCCCAGTCAGTCCTGGCTGATATAAGCCACCCCCTGAACAGCTACTTCATGTTGTTGCCGTCTGGCCGCAGAGTCTGTCTGCCTAAATGCAGGACAAACTGCTGCTATAGGGTTTGTTAATAATTCAATGTGAGATGTGGACTTCTGTGTAGTATGTATCTATTTGTGTCCTCTATTGATAGTGTCTGTTGTTTGTATGGCTTATGTGTTGTTTATGTTGCATTCTATTGCCGCACAACAAATTGCCCCTCAGGGATAATAAAGACTCCTTGACCTAGATCTTGTTGTTGTTGTGCAAATACCGTAGTCCAGTCTAGCTTCCTCTGGGGAATAGGCTATCTGCAGATGCTGTTTGTTTTAAAGAGATGGTATGTGTGTGTGGCCCCTTTGGCCTGTTAACATTTGATCTTTAAAGAAGACGATCCCGGAACACAACATTGTGATGAAGTATGTCCAAATAGATGGACATCTGTGACCTGGGCAGGCATGGATTAGCCATCCCTCTAAATGGCTAGTGAATGTTAACATTTTATTTTTTTTGGCTGGTTAGTCAAGGAAATCTACCAGCCACTTACATATTTTACCTGCATTTGGGTGGTGAATGGTGCTAATTTTGAACCCTGCTCGTATGTAAATGTTTTTAAGGGGAGTGCGAGGATGGATGGTTGGTGTCCGGCCGATTGTGGTGGGCTGGTCTGGGTCTCAAGAGTCCAAGGGCTGATTTTTTACCCCAGAGTGACCGCTCTTATCTTAAGTTTCCCCCTTGTCTAATCTTAACATTTACATTGTGTTTCTGGAATTTCCACCACAAAAATCTAAATAGAAGACTGTCCTATTTTTGCGCTTGCAGAGCGGATCTCCACGGTGCATAGGCACCACTTTCGCGCTCGTGCCTGGTGCAAAGTCTGCTACCATAAAGGGGGCAAGATGTGATGGATTGCATGAATGTAGGCAACAGACCATTACTCCTCGAAAGCATTCACAGTGGTAACACTCAATTATACACTGAAAAAGGACAGATTAGTGATACTTCCGATAGATATAGTCAGACGATGTGTTTGTACAGCCTTGGTCATTTGAAGCAACACTACGCTTCCGCTATAATCAATGAAACTGGCTACACCGGACACGAGAGCAGCGCGTAAGTGGTGCCTATGCTCCACGGAGATCCGCTCTGCACGCGCGAGGTGCGTGCGGCCCTTTTACACAGAAATGGATCACATAGTGTCTATATTTGTTTAAAATTAAACCACCGATATGCAGTAAAATGAATGTCAGTGAGCGTATTACCAGTTTTGTTTTGAGAGTTTCTGTTTTAATTTCTTGTTTGCCTCAGCTGCTTCCTTCCATAACAGCTGACAATAGATTGACGTTTTTTACGGCGCTGTGCCGGCACCAAAAACTGAACAAACAACAACAATCCCTAAGCAATAGCTCTCCGTCTCGCCTGTTACTCATGCTATTCTGTGCCGCGTGCCAGTTAAAAGATACATTTCGCGAGCGGTCCACACACTTACATTGTAGCCAAACGATAAAAAGGAAGTGTGGAGCGCTCGGTGGGCCAGGAGTTCTGGTAACAAAGAACCTTTGAACTTTGTTGCATTTTGCTTCTATTCATGAATGTGAAATAAACTCTTAAACATCTGTGTAATTCACTTTACAGTGAGCCAGGCCTGAGGAAATGCTTGAGTGCGCCGCCTCTACCTACAGAGTGTGAGAAACCAATGCAGAGAGACAACCTGCCTGCTCTTTCCTCCCTAGACCTCCACGCCAACTACTGGGAGAACGCCAAATCTACCTCCTCCTCGTCCCAAAATCATTCTCACATCATCCCCTCCTCTCCGCAACAAGTCTGCTTTTTTGTCGGCTCACAGGATGATCTTAAGAGGCCCGGACAGCAGTAAACAGATTCAGGACCAGAACTTTAACAACGATTTGGTCAAATGTCCACTTTCTGTGAGGAGCTGGTGGATTGATGGACTGGTTAAATATTGAACCAATGGTGCGTAAATGTTTCAAGGAAACACACATTCATCTCTGACTCTGAACACTCCGGGCAGCACCAATATTTGATTGGGTGCTCTGGGAGACAGTGTCACAACTCACCCAGGATTATGGATATGTTTTATTATCTGTTTTAATGCACAGCACAGAAATGTGACTGGTTTCACAGTCTCACTACAACCCTACCTACCTGTTTGTTTAAAATGTACTCAAACGTAGCAGTCATTCCTCATTCCAGTACAGCTTACTGAATCAAAAGCAGGGTTCCCACACATTTTTCATGGACAAAAAATAAGATTTCAATGGCCATTTACAACGTGTCACACGAACATAACTGTATACTACACTGTACTCCAAATGTTAATTATTGTATGAAAAGCTTTTTTCAATCTCTAAATGTTTATATTAGTTCAAGTACTTCAAACTACAGGCACAGTCAATACATTTCTTTTATTATATCAGACTGGAACTGGCTTTCCAGTATGAGGAAAAACAAGACCAATTGTACTATCAGTGTATTTTTAATGCATTTGATTATAAAATCATTTTGGGATGCAAAAACAATGTATATACTACATAATATTTCATAGCTCTCTATTCAGTTCAATTTTATTTATAGTATCAAATCACAATTTTATTTAAGTAACAAATCATAACAGGAGTTATCTCAGGACATTTTACAGATAGAGTAGGTCTAGACCACACTCTATAATTTATAAAGACCCCACAGTTCCAGTAATTCCCCCAAGAGCAAGCAGTTAGGGCTTTTAGGGAGAAACTTCGGGTGGTGAGGAAAACTTCCTTTTAGGAAGAAACCTGGGACAGACCCAGGCTCTTGGTGGGCGGTGTCTGACGGTGCCGGTTGGGGGTGTGATGAACAGTGGCAATAATAGTCACAGTAAAGATAATGGAACTATGACTAGAAATAATAGTTGTTCAGGGCGTAGTAGGGCATAGTAGGGCGTAGTAGGGTGTAGTAGGGCTACTCACAGATACAAATTGCATCGGTCATTAGAGAGCCATGAAATATTAAATGTACACCTCTCCGGTATCATTCAAACATATCAGATTCAAGCATAAGTTCAGCTAGCTGGAGGGAGAGACGGAACGC